>NW_026656499.1:0-5742 GCF_009828535.3 Hylobates moloch
AAGGCAAGGCACAAGGCAAATCAAGGCCAGGAAAGGCAAGGAGAGCCAAGGCATAGCAAGGCAAGGCACAAGGTAAGGCAAGTTACAAGGCGAGGCAAGGCAAGGCACAAAGCAAGACAAATCAAGGCACAAAACAAGGCAAGGGAAGGCACAAGGCAAGGCAATGCAAGGCACAATGGAAGGCAAGACAAGGCAAGGAACAAGGAAAGGCAAGGCAAGGCACAAGGCAAGTTAAAGTCAGGTATGACAAGGCCAAGGTGAGGCAAGGCAAGGTACAAGGCAAAGCAAACCAAGGCACAAGCAAGGCAAGGCACAAGGCAAGGCAAAGCAGAAGGCAAGGCAAGGCACAAGCCAAGGGAAGGCAAGTAATAAGGTAAGGAAAATCAACACACAAGTCAAGGCAAGGCAAGGCACAAGACAAAGCACAAGAGAAGGCAAAGCAATGCACAAGGCAAGGCAAAGCAATGCAAGGCAAGGCACAAGGCATGACAAGGCAAAGCAAGGCAAGGCAGAACGCAAGGCAAGGCAAAGCACAAAACAAGACAAGGCAAGGCAAGTCAAGGCAAGGCAAGGCAAAACACAAGGCAATACAAGGCAAGGCACAAGGCAAGGCAGAAGGCAAGACAATGCAAAGGGCAAGGCAGGGCAAGCCAAGGCACAAGGCAGGCCACAGCCATGGTGCAAGGCGAGGCATGGCACAAGGCAAGACTAGGGAAGGCAAGACAAAGCATGGCAAGGCAAGGCACAAGCCAAGGCAAGTTACAAGGCAAGGCAAGGCACAAGCGAAGGCAACCCAAGGTGCAAGGCAAGGCAAATTAAGGCACAAGGCAAGGCAAGGGAAGGCAAGGCACAAGTCAAGGCAAAGCAAGTCAAGCCACAGGGCAAGGCAAAGCCAGGCACGGCAAGGCCACGGCAAGGCAAGGCACAAGGCAAGGCAAGCAAAGGGAAGGCAAGGCACAAGGCAAGTCAAGGCACCAGGCGAGGCAAGGCAAGGCACAAACCAAGGCAAGTGAAGACAAAAGGCAAGTCAAGGCAAGGCACAAAGCAAGTCAAGGCAAAGCACAAGGAAATGCCAAGGCAAAGCACAAGGAAATGCCAAGGCAAAGCAAAAATCAAGGCAAGGCACAAGGCAAGGTAAGTCAAGACAAGGCAGAAAGCAAGGCATACTAAGGCAAGGCCCAAGTCAAGGCAAGCCAAAGCAAGGCACAAGGCAAGGCAAAGTACGGCACAGAATAAGGCAAGGAACAAGGCAAGACAAGGAATAAGACAAGGCAAGGAACAAGGCAAGGCAAGGAATAAGGCAAGGCAAAGCCCAAGGGAAGGCAAGGCCCAAGGGAAGGCAAGGCACAAGAAAGGCAAGGCAAGGCACAAGCAAAGCAAGGCAAAGCACAGGCAAGGCAAGACAAGGTAAGGCAAGGAGCAAGGCAAGGCAAAAGGCAAGGCAAGACAAGGCAAGATAGAAGGCAAGGCAAGACAAGGCACAAGGCAGGCAAGGGAAGGCACAAAGCAAGGCAAAGCAAGGTACAAGGCAAGGCAAGACAAGGTAAGGAACAAGGCAACGAAAACCAAAGCACAAGCCAAGGCAAGGAACAAGCCAAGGGAAGGCAAGTAACAAGACAAGGTAAATCAATGTAGAAGCTAAGGCAAGGCAAGGCACGATGCAACGCAATGCAAGGCAGAAAGCAAGGCAAAGCAGAGCAAGGCAAGGCAAGGCACAAGGCAAGGTACAAGGCAAGGTACAAGGCAAGGCAAAGCAAGGCACAAGGCAAGGCAGGACAAGACATGGCAAGGCAAAGCACAAAGCAAGGCAAGGCAAGGCACAAGCCAAGGCAAGGCAAGGCACAAGGCAAGGCAAAGCAAGGCACAAGGCAAGACAAGCAAGGCAAGGCAAGGAAAGGCAGGACAAGACATGGCAAGGCAAGGCACAAGGCAAGGCAAAGCCAGGCAAGACAAGGCAAAGCACAAGGCAAGGCATGCAAAAGGCAAAAGGAGGAGAGGCAAGGCACAAGGCAAGTCAATGCACCAGGCAATGCAAGGCAACACAAGGCAAGTGAAGGCAAAAGGCAAGACAAGGCAAGGCACAAGGCAAGTCAAGTCAAGGCAAAGCAAAGCAAAGCAAAGAGCGAGGCACAGCAAGGCAAGGCCCAAGTCAAGGCAAGCCAAAGCAAGTCATGAGGCAAGGCAAGGTAAGGTAGAGAACAAGGCAAGGAAGAAGGCGAGGTAAGGCAAGGCACGAGGGAAGGAAAGACAAGGCATGGCAAGGCAAGGCACAAGGCAAGACAAGGCAAGGCAGAAAGCAAGGAACGAGGCAAGGCAAGGCACAAGGCAAGGCATAAGGCAAGACAAGGCAACACAAAGCACAAGGCAAGGCAAGCCCAGGCACATGGTAAGGCACAAGGCAAGGCTAGGCACATGGCAAGGCAAGGCACAAGCCAAAGCAAGGCAAAACAAAAGGCAAGGCAAATCAAGGCACAAGGCAAGGCTAGGGAAAGCACAAGGTAAAGCAAGGCAAAAGGCAAGGCAAGGCACAAGCCAAAGCAAGGCAGGGCACAAGGCAAGGTAGAAGGAAAGGCAAGGCACAAAGCAAGGCAGGTCACAAAGCAAAGTAAGGCAGGATGCAAGGCAAGGCAAGGCAAGGCACAAGCCAAGGCAAGGCACAAGGCAAGGCAAGGCAAGGCACAAGGCAAGGCAAGCAAAAGGCAAGAGAAGGGAAGGCAAGGCACAAGGCAAGTCAAGGCACAAAGCAAAACAAGTGAAGGCAAATGGCAAGGCAAGGCACAAGGCAAGGCACAAGGCAAGTCACGGCAAGACACAAGGGAACAGCAAGGGAAAGCAAAAACCAAGGCAAGGCACAAGGCAAGGCAAGGCAGAATGCAAGGCATAGCAAGGCAAGGCTCAAGTCAAGACAAGCCAAAGCAAGGCACGAGGCAAGGGAAGGTAAAGTGCAGAACAAGGCAAGGAACAAGGCAAGGTAAGGCACAAGGCAAGGCAAGGCACAAGGCAAGGAAAAGCGAAGTAAGGCAAAAGTCAAGGCAAAGTAAAATATAAAGCAACAAAAGGCAAAGCCCAAAGCAAGGCACAAAGCAAGGCAAGGCAAGGCAAGACAAGGCATGACAAGGCAAGGCACAGGGCAAGGCAAGTTACAAGGCAAGGTAAGGCAAGGCACAAGGCAAGGTAAGGCAAAAGCAAGGCACAAGGGAAGGCAAGGCACAAGCCAAGGGAAGGCAAGTAACAAGACAAGGCAAATCGACACACAAGTCAAAGCAAGGCAAGGCAAGGCACAAGGAAAGGCAATGCAAGGCACAAGGAAAGGCAAAGAAATGCAAGGCAAGTCACAAGGCACAACAAGGCACAAGACAAGGTGAGGAAAGGCAAGAAAAAGCAAGGCACAAAGCAAGACAAGCAAGGTACAAGGCAAGGCAAGACACAAAGCAAGGCAAGGCAAGGCACAAGGAAAGGCAAGGCAAAAGGAAACGCAAGGCACAAGGCAAAGGACAAATTAAGGCAAAAGGCAAGGCAAGGCAATGCAAAGGGCAAGACAAGAGAAGGCAAGACAAGGCACAAGGCAAGGCAAGGCAAGGCAAGACACAATGCAATGCAAGGGAAGATAAGACAAGACACGGCAAGGAAAGACACAAGGAAAGGCAAGTTACAAGGCAAGACAAGGGAAGGGACAAGGCAAGGCACAAGGCAAGGCAATGGAAGGCACAAGGCAAGACACAAGACAAGACAAACCAAGGCATAAGCTAGGCAGAAGGCAAGGGAAGGCAAGTAACAAGGCAAGGCATATCAACGAACAAGTCAAGGCAAGGCAAGGCAATGCAAGGTAAAAGGCAAGGCAAAGCAATGCAAGGCAAGGCACAAGGCAAGGCACAAAGCAAGGCAAGGCAATGCACAAGGCAAGGCATAAACCAAGGTAAGGCAAGGTGCAAGGCAAGGCAAGGCAAGGCACAAGGCACAAGGCAAGGCACAAGGCAAATCAAGGCCAGGAAAGGCAAGGAGAGCCAAGGCATAGCAAGGCAAGGCACAAGGTAAGGCAAGTTACAAGGCGAGGCAAGGCAAGGCACAAAGCAAGACAAATCAAGGCACAAAACAAGGCAAGGGAAGGCACAAGGCAAGGCAATGCAAGGCACAATGGAAGGCAAGACAAGGCAAGGAACAAGGAAAGGCAAGGCAAGGCACAAGGCAAGTTAAAGTCAGGTATGACAAGGCCAAGGTGAGGCAAGGCAAGGTACAAGGCAAAGCAAACCAAGGCACAAGCAAGGCAAGGCACAAGGCAAGGCAAAGCAGAAGGCAAGGCAAGGCACAAGCCAAGGGAAGGCAAGTAATAAGGTAAGGAAAATCAACACACAAGTCAAGGCAAGGCAAGGCACAAGACAAAGCACAAGAGAAGGCAAAGCAATGCACAAGGCAAGGCAAAGCAATGCAAGGCAAGGCACAAGGCATGACAAGGCAAAGCAAGGCAAGGCAGAACGCAAGGCAAGGCAAAGCACAAAACAAGACAAGGCAAGGCAAGTCAAGGCAAGGCAAGGCAAAACACAAGGCAATACAAGGCAAGGCACAAGGCAAGGCAGAAGGCAAGACAATGCAAAGGGCAAGGCAGGGCAAGCCAAGGCACAAGGCAGGCCACAGCCATGGTGCAAGGCGAGGCATGGCACAAGGCAAGACTAGGGAAGGCAAGACAAAGCATGGCAAGGCAAGGCACAAGCCAAGGCAAGTTACAAGGCAAGGCAAGGCACAAGCGAAGGCAACCCAAGGTGCAAGGCAAGGCAAATTAAGGCACAAGGCAAGGCAAGGGAAGGCAAGGCACAAGTCAAGGCAAAGCAAGTCAAGCCACAGGGCAAGGCAAAGCCAGGCACGGCAAGGCCACGGCAAGGCAAGGCACAAGGCAAGGCAAGCAAAGGGAAGGCAAGGCACAAGGCAAGTCAAGGCACCAGGCGAGGCAAGGCAAGGCACAAACCAAGGCAAGTGAAGACAAAAGGCAAGTCAAGGCAAGGCACAAAGCAAGTCAAGGCAAAGCACAAGGAAATGCCAAGGCAAAGCACAAGGAAATGCCAAGGCAAAGCAAAAATCAAGGCAAGGCACAAGGCAAGGTAAGTCAAGACAAGGCAGAAAGCAAGGCATACTAAGGCAAGGCCCAAGTCAAGGCAAGCCAAAGCAAGGCACAAGGCAAGGCAAAGTACGGCACAGAATAAGGCAAGGAACAAGGCAAGACAAGGAATAAGACAAGGCAAGGAACAAGGCAAGGCAAGGAATAAGGCAAGGCAAAGCCCAAGGGAAGGCAAGGCCCAAGGGAAGGCAAGGCACAAGAAAGGCAAGGCAAGGCACAAGCAAAGCAAGGCAAAGCACAGGCAAGGCAAGACAAGGTAAGGCAAGGAGCAAGGCAAGGCAAAAGGCAAGGCAAGACAAGGCAAGATAGAAGGCAAGGCAAGACAAGGCACAAGGCAGGCAAGGGAAGGCACAAAGCAAGGCAAAGCAAGGTACAAGGCAAGGCAAGACAAGGTAAGGAACAAGGCAACGAAAACCAAAGCACAAGCCAAGGCAAGGAACAAGCCAAGGGAAGGCAAGTAACAAGACAAGGTAAATCAATGTAGAAGCTAAGGCAAGGCAAGGCACGATGCAACGCAATGCAAGGCAGAAAGCAAGGCAAAGCAGAGCAAGGCAAGGCAAGGCACAAGGCAAGGTACAAGGCAAGGTACAAGGCAAGGCAAAGCAAGGCACAAGGCAAGGCAGGACAAGACA
>NW_026656500.1:0-5741 GCF_009828535.3 Hylobates moloch
CTCCTCCAATTAAGTGCCTCACTTAACAACAGGCTACGGTCTGAAAAATGCATCATGAGGTGACTTTGTGTCATGAAAACATCACAGAGTTCACTGGCACAAATTTAGATGGCCAGGCACCGTGGCTCACGCCTGCAATCCCAGCGCTTTGGGAGGCTTCAGGCAGGAGAATCACTTGAGCCCAGGAGTTTGAGACCAGCCTGAGCAACAGAGCGAGACCCCATTTCTACAAAAAGAAAAAAATGGAAAAAATTAGCCAGGCGCGGTAGCACGTGCCTGTAGCCCCAACTACTCAGAAAGCTGAGGCAGGAAGATTGCTTGAACCCAGGACTTCAAGGCTGCAGTGAGCTGTGATAGCACCACTGCACTCCAGCCTGGGTGGCAGAGCAAGACCCTGTCTCTACAGAGAAAAAAGAAAAGGCCAGACGCTGTGGCTCACCCTGTAATCCCAACATTTTGGGAGGCCAAGGTGGGTGGATCACCTGAGGTCACGAGTTCTAGACCAGCATGACCAACATGGCAAAACCCTGTCTCTGCTAAAAATACAAAAATTAGCTGGGCATGGTGGTGTGCGCCTATAACCCCAGCTACTCGGGAGGCTGAGGCAGGAAAATTGCTTGAACCTGGGAGGCAGAGGTTGCAGCGAGCCGAGATCACGCCACTGCACTCACAGCCTGGGCAACAAGAGCAAAACTCCTTCTCAGAAAAAAAAAAAAAAAATCCTATATGGCATAGCCTACTACACACCTTGGCTACACAAATTAAAATCTGGAGGGCGCATTTTGAGATGGCTGGTTTTTAACCTAGGTCTCTGGCCCTCATTCCCTCATTTCGGGCCCAGGATCTTCAGTCAGATGGATAGTCCTGAGAAAGAACAATCTTGAGGCAGTATCTGGAAAGAATTCTAAGTCAGGAAACAAAACTCTTGCCTTCAGAAATACTAAGTGCCCCAGCAGCCCAGTGGGGTTCAGATGTGCCCTGTGCAGTGTGCAGGGAAAGTGGGTCCCTTATGCCACCTGGACCAGCCCTTCCGTCCCCACTTTGCTTTTGTTGTTGTTGTTGTGAGATGGAGTCTGGCTCTGTGGCCCAGGATGGAGTGCAGTGGTGCGACCTCGGCTCACTGCAACCTCTGCCTCCCGGGTTCAAGCGATTCTGCCTCAGGCTCCCAAGTAGCTGGGATTACAGGCACATGCCACCATGCCTGGCTAATGTTTGTATTTTTAGTAGAGAGAGAGTTTCGCCATGTTGGCCAGGCTGGTTTCGAACCCCTGACCTCAAGTGATCCACCCGCTTCAACCTCCCAAGGTGCTGAGATTACAGGCATGAGCCACCTCACCCAGCCCAGAATTTTTCTTAGCCAGCCTTCATCACCCCACCCCATTTTTCTGTCTCCCCCGCACCTTGAGGCACTGGCAGTCTGCCTGACTGGCATGGCTGGTCCCACTCCAGGGTGCAGGTAAACGTCATCTCTGCACCAGGCTCTCCTGCCGGGGCTCTGCCGAGCTTCAGCTCCCCGCCAGCCCTGTGCCGTGTCCCTCTGCAGTTCATGCTTTGCTTTCTTGGCAGCTGGGTGGCTCGCTCGTCTCCCCCAATGCTGGGCCTCCGTGTGGTGCCCCCACCTTGCCCTGTGAGTTCTCAGAAGCACACACTCTAGCCCTGGGTGCCTGTTGGTGGAAGGAAATCCACTGTGGGGCTCTCTCAGCCACTGTCCCTGAGCCTCCTCCCCTTTCTCCAGACCCTCAGTAGGACTCCACCCCGACCCCTAGAGCCTCGGCGCTGCACTCAGGAGCACAGATGAAGTGGGGGGCTCACGTGCCGGCCAAGGGAATAAGGCAGGCATGCAGGACGCAGGAAGGGCAAGCTCAGAACCCAAGAGCCCCTGAGGACAGGAAAGGAGTCTGGGCCTCAGGAGTGGGGACTTCCTGCAGGGGGCGCTGGCGCTGGCCCTGCCCAGGGAACTGATGGCTCCCGGCTGCCCAGAGCTGCCCCCAGGGCTACAATGGATAAAACAGAATAAAACAGATTCATCCAGGAACCCGAGGCTGCTCCTGCACCCCCGCCTCCCACCCCACCCTCTGGCATAAGCGTTGGTCCCAATGACAGAGACCTCAGAAGTCAGCCCTTGCCAGTTTGAGAGGAACCTTCTAGAAAGGGGGCGTCCCGCAGAAATGAATCACCACATTCCTGAGGTCAGCAAATTTGCAGCCCCTCCCCGCATAGCTTCTGCAGGGACAGAGGAGACTAGTGTAGCAGCGGGCTGCTGTCGCCGCCCTGGAGAAAGCATCCCAGGCCTTCACAGGGTCCCCGGCCTCTCCTGGGCCATGGCCGAGCCCCTGCAGAGGGAACCGCGTGGAAATCACAACCCCGCAGCTCCTTAGGGGAACAAGACGCCCGGGACAGTCTGGCAGATAGGAGAAGGGGCTCAGGCCTGGGGAGCCAGGAAAGGGGTGAGGACAGGAGCTCCAAGGGGACTCAATTCATTTTAAGTCACTCAAGCCCTTCTCACCTGTGGCCTGGATCTCTCCTGGAGCCCAGGATCCAGACCATCTCCGGCTTTCGAGGGGCCTCTAGATCTGGCCACATGGCCCAGGGGAAACACGCCTTTCCCCAAAGTACCCCTCCTCCTGGACAAAGGGGACCCACAGGCGCTGCCCACCATGGCACCCCATAATCCAGACTTCACGCCTGGAGACCAGCTTCCCCTTCCCTTCCCTGGCTCTGCCCTGCACGGCCACACAGAGGAGCCTGGGAGGGAGGCAGCCAGAGCCCGCCTCACCCAGACCCTCCAGCCCCATGCCCTGACCACATGGCGGGGGGCCCAGCCCTGGGCAGAGAGGCTGTCCAGAACCAGGGGCCCCAGGCCTGTCCCCCCACGGAGGGCAGGGGTCAGCAGCCCCATCTGAGCTCTGAGGACCCCTGGATCAGGCGATCAACCCAGTGAGGATGCCTGCCCCAGGGGAGGGAGGGAGCCAGGTTACCCCCACACGCCAACTCCCTGCACACGGGGGATCTCAGAGCTCCCCAGGGGTGGGCCTCACAGGAAGTGCTGGTGCAGTGAGAGGTGGGCAAGCTGCTGGCCCTCTCTAGTCTCTTCTCTTCCTCTACGATGGGGCTTCATAAATATTTTCAGGCCTGTGGAGAGGGTGGGCTCAGGGGCTGACCCTTCCCTGTGTCCCCTTTGGGGCTGGGTTGCTGGGGCCAGGGCCTGCTCAGGGCTGCCATGCCCGTGTGTGCAAGGCTCAGGGCGGAGAGCACGGCCACCTGGTCCCACCCACCCGTCCCGGTGGGCCAGGAGGGCAGGGGCTTTGTGAGAACCCTCGAGGCGGAAGCAGCCTCCTCCCCAGGCTTCTCCGAGCCCCCTCCTGGACTCCCAGGGCTGTGAGGACCCCAACCCATGGCCCATACCATCCTGGTCTGGCTGGGGTAGGAGGGCTGGAGATGGGCTCCCAGGCCCCTTCCCCCACACTGGGCGGAACAGGAAGAGGGTAATTGAATCAGCGCTTCTCGCCCCATCTGGAACATTCCAACACGGAAAACCCACAGAACAGCTGGGGAAGCAATTTAGGACTTTAATTAAAGGCCGATGACTCTCCCAGGGAGCCCCTCCCCGCACGCAGCCCATAGGTCCCCCCACATCTGCCCTCTGTGTGTTCAGAGGCCCAGCTGGGCACCTCACCCGCATCGAGTGCTGGCGTTTAGGCGGAGTTCCCGCTCAGGAGGTGCAGAATACGCCAGCCCACCCTCTCCCCTCGCTGCTTCCAGAGTCTGCCCCCCCAGGCCCTGGGTTCAGGCCCCAAAGCCAGCCAAACCAGTGCCCCACCCCTCACAGCTCTGTGTCGAGAAGGAAACAATGGGGTCATTTGGTGGACTCAGAAAAGGAACTCTAAACGGAGGGAGGAAAGTAGCAGAGCCTCAGTGAGAGCAGCTGCCCCTCAAAGGCTGCCTCCATCCCGTCAGCACCTTCTGCAGGGAAAGGCATTCCGGACAGAGGGAACAGCACATGCAAAGCCCATGAGGACGGACAGGCCACGGCAGGTGGCAGGAGCTGGCAGGTGCCAGTGTGGCGGGCGTGCTGGAACGAGGAGCGCATGTAGGACAGAGGGGCAAGCCGCAGAGGGCTGTAACAGCTGTGACCTGGAGTTTGGTTTTCTTCCTAGAAGCAATAAGGGGGAAAGGTGGGGATCAGAGAGTTTTGAAACAATAGGATCTGGTTTATTCTGCGACGGCCCTCCGGCTGCCATCCGGAGAGCTCACTGTAGAACAAAAGAGGTGCCGGGATGATGGTGAGCAGCCCCTGAACCAGCCCAGGCACGAGAAGAGTGTGTCCAGGAAGAAGAAATCCACATGCACGGGGCTGGGAACTGGGTCACCAGGGGCCAGGGGCTGTCCTGTCTTCCTTCCCACCCCCAGGCCCGGGGCAGGCAGTTGGCCTGGTCTTCACAGAGGGCACCCGTGCAGGGGGTGGGGACAGAGCAGCCCAGCCCAGTGAAACCCTCCTGGCAGGGATCCGAGGTGGAGTCTGTTCCCTCTTCCCAAAGCTGCCATCAGTCGGGCGGGCCCTTCCGAGGTAGGATGGAGGCTGTGCTTATGACTTGTCCACATCTGGGCCCACATCTGCCCACCATGTTGCCACTGCAGTTGCTGGGTGGGTGCTTGGAGGGGAACTCAGAACCAGCCTCCAGCCCTGCCTCTGTCCTGGCCTGGGATGGAGGGGCCTGTGGGAAGTGCCTACCCCTCAGGGCAGCTGCAGAGCAGAGTGTCCACTGGACCCAGAAACTAGCAGGAGTGGGGGTGGGTGTCCAGACGCAGCCCCTCCTGCAAATCCTTCCTCACTGCCTGCATCCCTGGGCCCCAAGACAGGGAGTGGCTCCAAGTAGCTGAGAGGCAGAAAGGCCATATCAGGGCCTGTGGGACTCAGTGGGGCTGTGGAGACCACAGCTAGGCCCCGTGACAGGCCTGGGGCTAAGCCCAAGCAGCCCCGGAGGTCATCGTCAGGGCAGCTGGTGGGCACCTGGCAGACAGCACGTGGCCACGAGCAGGTGAGAGTCATTACTGGGGGGACCCTCCCGCTCCCAGGACACAGGGGCGGACAGGGCACCCCAGCCTGCCTGAGTCTGGCCTCAGTTGTGAGCGGGCAGCTGGACTGCAGATGGCCACTGATTCCAGCCCTGTCCCCAGGGGAGGGCACAAAACAAACACCTCGGAACTGGGGCAGCAGGGCCCTGGGGGAGTGGGTGGGGCCAGAGAGTGGGTGGGGCCCGAGAGTGGGTGGGGCCTGAATGGGTGGGCCTCTACTGGCAAGGCTAGGAGGCTATTAATCATTGCCCCGTGCACACACCCAACACTCGCTGACCTCACCAACACTCAGGCAATTCCACAAGGCTCCAGAAGGAAGCGTCCACTGAGCACCTGGATTCCGGATGAGCCAAGGGGGTGGGTGTGGACCAGACTGTAATCCTGCCCCACCACTCCACAGAGCGGCCTACAGCCTCAGTTTCCTCATCCTGAACATGAGGACAGCCCTGCCCAGCCTTCCAGGGCTGAGAAGAGAGCCCGAGCACGGCCCCCAGCATCACTAGGGCTAAACTGCATGTCGCTGGCCAGGCCCTAAGCCTCTCTGAGCTCACAGGCTAGACCTGACCAGGCACACCGCCCACCTCTGAGGGCGTATAAAGAATGAGTTTTGGCCGGGCGCGGTGGCTCACGCTTGTAATCCCAGCACTTTGGGAGGCCGAGGCGGG
>NW_026656501.1:0-5741 GCF_009828535.3 Hylobates moloch
AAGAAGTCTGAAGTGAGATAAGTAGGAACAAATAGATAAGATGAGGGCAGAGAATTCCAGAGAGAGGGAATAGCATGTGCAAAGGCCTTGAGATGGGAACAATAATGAGATATCTTAGGAATGACAGGAGGCCAATGTGGCTGGATATCAGGAAGCTAGGGGTAGAAAGGTATACATGTGGAGAGGCAGATGGGAGGTGGATCGTGTAGAATCATAGAGGCAAAGTTAAGGATTTTGTTCTCTATCCAAAGATCAGTGGGAAGCCACTGAAAGACGACTATTCCTTAAATCCATTTTATCCATAGCATTGAAAATCTAAAATTGTGCCTTTCGATGACAGAGTAAACAGAACATCAACGGTCCTAATCACCTCTTCTCCAAGTATTCTGGCAGCACAAGTGGATTTTCAATTTAAAGTACTTGAAGTAGGGAGGAAAAGGCTTCTGACTACTATTTCTAGAATGAGCAAGTCCTGCTTTACAATCTGCCCACAAGAAAATCCTATGGGAGTTCCTTGACAAACATTATTGCCAAGCCGACCCAAATATCATCAACTTTCTTTTTCCCAGCCTCCCCTGTGGCTAGGGGTGAACATGTTAGATAATTATGGCCAACCAGATATAAGTTAAAGTCTTATGAGTGGGAATTATGCTTCCCTGATGAAAAGAGAGATTTGGCGGAAAACTCCTTCCCCTCTATCTTTCTTTGCCTATGGTTCAGATTTAAGCTGTGGAGATAGAGCAACCATATTGCAACCCTGAGACCACAGCATGAAGATGAAAGGTCTTCTACTAAGGAAAGAAAAGAAAGAAAAAACCAAAAGATATGAAAAGGCTGGGTCCTTGATGACTTTATTGGGCAGCGACAGCAACTTTAGGCCTTTCTGGGTTTCTTACAACAAAATTAAACCTCTAATTGTTAAAATGACTTCAGGTTTTCTGGTTTTCATTTTGTTTTGTTTTTACAACTAAACCCATTCCTAACTGATGCAGCAGGGTCTTTAGGAACTTCAGACAAGAGGGAAAAGGATGGTCTAGGAGATCCAGGTAAATCAAGCATGAGCCTGCTTCTACCAAACTTCCCCTTCTGCAAGAAAACCAGAGTGGAAAGGGAATGGACTGTCAAGTCCATGACTATGCCAAATGTCATGCCCGGGGTCAGGTTCGAGCCCTAGCTGAGGTCCAAGGGGAGTGGGTGGATGGGCAGATAGCTGAAAGAACACTTGGGGGTGGCGGGGTGTGTAGGCAGGTGAATATGGTTTTATTCAGCAGCTCTCTCAGCAGCAGCTCTCTTACACTGTCTGCACTGTTCCGGCTGCTTGCTTCAGAGGTTCCCAGGCACAGCTGCGTGGCCGGCTTTCCCTTCAGGGTCAGCAGCTTAACTCTTTCTCTCCCTGAGCACAAGCCAGTTTCTGGCTCCCCCCGACCATCCATCTGCAAGACAGACAGCTTTGATTTTCTCTCTTTCTCTGAGCGTAAGCAAGCCACATAGGAGCGCCTATATAGCATCCGCAGGGCAGTTATACCCTCTTCAAACAATAGTGGCTCTGAGCCCAGTATAAGCTTACAAAAACAGGTTATGTAGCAAGTGGAGTGTGTATCTGCATGCCAAACTCGCTCACTCATGCAGGCTTGGATGTCTGCCTCAGCCTAATTCTTGACAAAAGCACATCCATGTACCTTACATGGACCAAAGGTAGTTAGATTACAAGTGTCAACTCCAGCTTTCTACAAGCGAGAAGGAATAGTGTCATGCGATGTTAACTGCATTTTCTGCAATGTTTACTGTTTAAGAACAAAAGCATGCTGGAACCTTTGGCTTTCTTGGAAATATTATTACTCTGGGTTGCTTCACGTGCCTTTGCCAGGCCTTTGATGGTCCCGTCCTTCATCCTGGGACTAATTCTCAAAGTCAAAAAAGAAACATGAATGCTTGAGAATTTTCAAATGGTTTTTAGACACATTCTTGAACATGGTTAGTGTTAACTTATGATGTGTCTTATTTATGTGCCTGATGAGACTTTAATAAAGATACTTTCTTTAACTGTAAACTTTTCTTAATCAAAAAATCTTTTCATTCTCACCACAAAAGCAGTGCATGTTCATTGTAGAAAAAGTAGTGAGAAGACTTTTTATTTCAAGTCCTTTAAATTCAAAATCCATTTGTGCTGCTACAAGATTCTTTCAGAGCAGAGGTGCTAAGGACCTTTGATATTCTATTTACTCTCACATCAAGGGAATCTACAGAAAGAACATAAGGGTCTTGATGGGAAAAGTCTGAGTGAGTCACAGCTTGATTGCAGCTAGCTGCCCTGTGCTCAGGGAGATGCAAGGAGGCCAAGCTCACAGCTGATTTTTCTCAAATGGCTTGACTTTAAATTAAACGGGGTTGTGAAGACATCTGACTCCCAGTTTGAGCAGTATCTTTCTGTAGCACTTCCATGGAGACGAGGATTGGGCTTTCTCATTTACTGCTGCATCCTCTGCACCTAGCATGATGGAAGATGCAGTGAAGATGGGTGCATTCTACACTTACTAAGAGTTGAATTAAACTCTCCTTGGAAATTATAGCCCAATATAAAAATCTCTGCAGATCACACCAAGTCACAGCACTTTGTAATGGGTTCTTTTATTTGGGAGTAAGAAAGGTATGTCTGGAGCTGGACCCAGTGGCTCATGCCTGTAATCCCAGCACTGTGGGAGGCTGAGATGGATGAATCACTTGAGGCCACGAGTTCAAGGCCAGCCTGGCCAACATGGCGAAACCTTGTCTCCACCAAAAAAAAAAAAAAAAAAAAATTAGGTGTGGTTGCACACATCTGCAATCCCAGCTACCTGGAAGGCTGAGGCATGAGAATCACTTGAACCCTGGAGGCAGAGGTTGCAGTGGGCCAAGATCGTGTCACTGCACTCTAGCCTGGGCAACAGAGCCAAACTTGGTGAAAGAAAGAGAGATGGAGAAAGGGTGAAAGAAAGGAAGGTAGATGTATCTTGGGACGGGAGAGTCATCTAAGCATCAGCAAGCAGATTTCAACACAAAAGATGGTCAAAAGAGTGTCTCCATCAATAATAGCAGTAATAGCTAATGCTTACAGTACTTATGGTATACAAAGCACTGTTCTAAATATTTTACAAATATTTACCAATTTAGTTCTCATAGCTGCCCCTATTATCTCATCCCTATTTAAGAAATGAGGAAACCAAGACCCACAATAACTAAGTCACTTTACTCCAGGTCACATCACACACAGCTGGGATGGAATGCACAGCTGGCTCCAGAATCTGTCCATCGCTGTGCAAACCTCCTCTTAAAAGGGTACTTAATAGTAAAATCTTCCAGCTAAACTACATTCTGCAAGTTGTTTCCAGGAACTGTCCTAGGGTTTATTTCTCCTTTGACTGAGGTCCACAAAGAGCTAAGAATTGCACTTGGCTCTAAGATTCAGCAGCATTGAGTTGCTGAAGCTCAGGAATTCCACCTCATGAGTAAGAGCACTGGGCCTGTTTCGTTCGGTCACACATACCCTGTAGACTGCTACTGTGAGCCAAACCCTCCAGACCTACCTGACATCCAGTTTTGAGGCTCATGCTTGACTTCTCTTGCTGGTAGAGCACTGCATTCAGAGGGATTCAACGTTTGGGTGGCTTAACAACTACAGATGCTGTATTGGAGGGAGTTTTGGAAGAAGCTTCTAGAAGTTTCTCCACAGCCTTTCTGTCCTCTGCCAGAGGGCACAGTAATGGTGTAGCCAAGGGCCCAAATCTGTCAGAGTCCTCACAGGAATAGATGGCACAATCCAAGTAGAATAATCCAGGAAGGGATTATTTATACGGCGACTACGTTACAATAATACCGGTGGGGTGTAGGGGAAGCACGGGGACAGTACAGAAACCCTTCTGCTGTCTCCATTCCCAGAGCTGAGGGAACAAAGAGAACAAGTGGCGGTGGCATCTAGAAGGCAGCTCAGGCCTGTTGGTTGCTTTGAGAGGAGCACTGGCCTTCAATCAGGGATGCAGCCAGCCCCAGGTGAGGTTACAGGAGGACAATCAGGGCAGTAAGTATCCATCCTCATTCTCCTTTCTCTTTCAGATCTCTTGACAAGAGTCCTCCTTGGCTGGACCCAAAAGGAAGCAAGGGAGATTGAGATTCCTTTGTTATAGTTCATACAAGTCAGCTTCAGGGGCAGAGAGCAATGAGGAAAAGGGAAAATGTGGATCTGGAAAAAGAAATGAACAATATCTGGAAGCAGGATCAGTCAGACTGTTAACAGACTGAGGCCTGTGCCAACAAGAGAAGGTAATAAAGAGGTCCAAAGCATCAGAACAAACATCATGACAAAATGGCAGCCTTGTCTCCACTCTGTAAGAACTGCAAGCTGAGAGTACTAAGCTAGCCTATGGCTGGGGTCAGTGGGCCATTTTGTTCTCTGGGTATTGCACTAAAGGATGTGTAGAAAATATCTGGAGGTAGAAAAAAACATCTGTGTTGGGAGAAAGGAACAACCACGCAGATTTGGCAGTTATGATCCCAGAGGCAATGTCAGTATAACCTGTATCCTTCAACCTGGCAGAAGTGCTTGCTGAAGACTGGTAGATGAACAACATGCACTTTCATACATCATTATATACAAACTATAGGAAAATTTGAGACCTAAAGAAAAATTGTATCTGAGCCACATCTCTAGCATCTGAATATTAAACAACAAAGCAGTTAAAATAACAGTCGGCAAATAGCATCTAAGTGCCAATTCATCTTGTGTCTGTTTTTGTAAGTAAAGCTTTATTGGAACAGCACCATGGTCATTCACTAATATGGTCTGTGGCAGCTTTCCTGCTACAGTGGCAGAGTTCAGTAGTCGGAGACTGAGTGGTCCACAGAACCCAGAAGATTTGTTTACTATCTGGCACTTTACGAATAGAGTTTACCAGCTCATGAATTCGGGTCAGTTTTTATAGATGCAATATGATGTACAGTAACATCATGAGTGGGTTTCAGATGACTGCGAGTCAATATCTACCACTAGGCCCAAACTTGGAAAAGGCAACAACTACGTCTGTCTTATTCACAGCTCAATCCCTGGTGCACAGCACAGGCTTGGCACAGAACAGGGGCAGAGCAAATGTATGTTCTGTAAAGGCTTGAATGTTCCTGAGTGCGGAGGATATAGGCATTTAGAGAGGAACTTCCCTTTAAAGAGATGTGAAATAAACCACAGGACTTTATAGCATTTTTCCATAACTGGCTTTGTTTGGGCTTTTATCTTTATCTTCCTCCTTTAGTTTACTTGAATGTTTAATGTGAAGTGTTTGAGGAAGAGAAGGAAAGTGGCAATTGTCACTTGTACATGGAGTAAATGAGATTTTTCATCTATCTCTGTTCTCTGATTATGTTTCCCATGTTGTGTCTGGACCGCTGATTTGGTAAACGAGGACTGAGCCTAGCATTGCCCAGAAGGTTTCTCAGTAGTATTAACAAAAGACCATGTGATCTGTGGAGGAAGAAAAGGACAGCTTTATTTCCTATAAAGGATTACAGTCTGCAGGTTGGGAAATGAAGCCTCCAGCCTAAACCAAAAGCACTCACTTCAGAGAAAAATAAGGGGAGGCTAGGATTTATGCCTGACAGGTTAGCTATAGCTACATATTCAGTGGGTTATAGGAGAATCCATAAATATTTATGAGAGAAGCCAAACACGTGAATAAACATATATGTTACATACATCCCATGTTCACTTTGGAGTG
>NW_026656502.1:0-5739 GCF_009828535.3 Hylobates moloch
TTCCTCAGCCCCTAGGCTGTGACCTACAGCTCCTCCTTCATCTTCCTTGGGGCAGGTGGAGATGATTATATCCCTTCCCTTGCCCTTACTGCATTTCTGTCTTGCATTCTTCCTGAGTGGACAGTCAGGTGGCCAGGAACCATGTGGTTAAATTGCCTTTTTATAATAAAAAATAGAGTTCTTTCCTGGTGACCTAAGGAAGAAATGAGGTAAAAAAATTATTCTGGTCAGGCTGATCCATGCTGAGGAAATCAATAGCCTTAATTAGAAAGTAGAGAGAAAGCAGGCTGGGTGTGGTGGCTCACGCCTGTAATCCCAGCACTTTGGGAGGCTGAGGCAGGCGGATCACCTGAGGTCAGCAGTTCAAGACCAGCCTGGCCAAAATGGTGAAACCCCATCTCTACTAAAAATACAAAAATTAGCTGGTTGTGGTGGCGTATGCCTGTAATCCTAGCTACTTGGGAGGCTGGAAGCATGAGAATTGCTTGAACCCGGGAGGTGGAGGTTGCGGTGAGCCAAGATTATACCACTGCACTCCAGCCTGGATGACAGAGCAAGAGTAGACAGGATTTTGCAAAGGCAAAATCCAGAGCCACTCCTCATCATATAATCAGCCTGCAGACAGGGAGCTTACAGTGCATAGTAGCCTACCCATTTAGTTTGCATATTTGACTTCATGTATTCTTTGGTAAAAAATTATGGAATGCAGATTATGTAGAGGATACAACACAGCACCTCCCCAAGGAACTAAGTCCGGGAAAGAAGGCAGGCATTTTCCCTTCTTTGGTTCTGCCTACATCATTGTCTCCATTATATAAACCCGTCAGACTTAGAGGGCAGGAGCCACATCTGTTACCACGTCCTTTACAGCTCTTAGCAGGTAGAACTGTAATAAATGTGCCTTATGGAAATAGAAAAACCAGGAATAGAACAAGCCATAGATGAAAAATGGCTCCTCCTGCCCATTTCCAGAGCACAGTGAAGCAGAGAGCCCCAGCTTTGGCATTCCTCTTTTTTTTTACTTTTTGAGATGGAGTCTCGCCCTGTCGCCCAGGCTGAAGTGCAATGGCATGATCTTAGCTCACTGCAGCTTCCGCCTCCCGGGTTCAAGTGATTCTCCTGGCTAATCCCAGAACAATCCTGGCTAATACAAAAATTAGCCAGGCGTGGTGGCACATGCCTGTAATCCCAGCTACTTAGGAGACTGAGGCAGGAGAATCACTTGAACCCAGGAGTTGGAGGTTGCAGTGAGCCGAGATCATGCCATTGCACTCCAGTCTGGGCAACAGTGCGAGACTCCCTCTCACCAAAAAAAAAGATAAGGACCTTCCCTGGAGGAATGGATAGCCTCAAGTGTACGGGTAGGTATGTGTGGCCTGTCAGGACATGAGGTAGATTCCAGTGAGAGGCCCAGGATGGGATGGGGGAGAATGCTCAGTGGGAAGGTCTGCTGGGATGGTTAGGAAACATGGTAGGAGGGATGGGCTGTCTGAGCAGAGATGAAGGCTGGATGAAGAGTGCAGCCGGTGGGAAGGCTTTCATTCACTATGGTGGTGGTGACATGGTGAACCTCGGAGATGACGGGCAGCTGGGTGTGAGGAGGTCTGGTGAGCCATGGTGTTGGAAGAGGTAGAGGTCAGAAAGTGGTGAGAGTGAGGACAAAAATAAGCAGCCTGCATGTGCAATCTGGAAAGAGATCTTTCCAGATCTCTTTGTCTCAGGCTGTCCGAGAGTCCTACCAGCTACATTCTCTTCCCTTGCCCCTTTAACTAAGGAGGCGCTGATTAGCA
The DNA here is from genome assembly GCF_009828535.3 of Hylobates moloch. NCBI lineage: Eukaryota > Metazoa > Chordata > Mammalia > Primates > Hylobatidae > Hylobates > Hylobates moloch. Next base: position 1,791 of record NW_026656502.1, read on the forward strand.
TGTCTTCCTGTCCTTCCCCAGGTTTGGGTTTGTACAAGATAAATATTCTGCCTCTGCTTTTAACTTCCCTGCTGAGAACAAGCCTCAGTATATCCACGTTACAGGTGAGGAGGTACGGGCAGAGTTGGGCAGGTGGGTCCACATCCCTTTCCTTGCACCAAGCCTGTGGCTGCAGAACCACCTCAGCAGGCTCCAGGAGCCCTATTGGTAGCTGCCACACAGGCGCTCCCGTTTCTCTTCAGGAACAGTGTTTCTGCAGCTGCCCTACTCCAAGCGCAAGTTCTCAGGGCAGCAGCGGCGGCGGCGGAACTCCACCAGCTCCACCAACCAGAACATGTTCTGCGAGGAGCGGGTCGGCTACAACTGGGCTTACAACACCATGCTCACCAAAACATGGCGCTCCAGCGCCACAGGGGATGAAAAGTTTGCTGATCGGCTGCTGAAGGACTTCACGGACTTCTGCATCAACCGTGACAACCGACTGGTCACGTTCTGGACAAGTTGCCTGGAGAAGATGCATGCCAGTGCCCCGTGAGGCCAGGCTGCACCAGGGTTAGAAGGCTGTGCCTGTGCTGGGGGAAGGTGGGTGAGCCGCTGCCCTCAAACCTGGGGCAGAGGATTCCAGGCAGGCTCTAGGAGTCAGGTGTCCATTTGCTGCTATCAGTGAGTGGGGCCATTTTTTTTTTTTTTTTTGGCCCCCGCAACAAGTCTTCTACTCTAGAAGAAAGACTTTGGAAGCAGCTGCTGCTGCTGCCACCACTCCTGTCAGGAAGTTCTCAGAGCAGGTGGGAGGCACAGATTGTCCGTGGGAGGGCTCCAGTGTCTGGGAAGAGGGCAGGCAGCCCCCATGAATGTCCTCAGAAGGGGGTGGCTCCTGGTAGCATCCTTTTCCTTCACCATCTATGGGATATTAGGGGCAGAATCTGCCACTTCTTGCCCAGGAGTGTGCACAGATGTAAGATAATTTTGTGAAATAATGTACCATAGACTCACCAACTGTGTATACCTGTACATATCAGAAGCAAATAAAAAGCTCCACGTGCATCATCTCTTTCCCCACCCAGTTCCCCACAGAAGCAGTCCCATCCTGGGCTAGGCAGTTGTGCCAGGTGGCTGGGGTCATGGCAGTCAATGAAGTGGTCACAGATGGTGAGAGGGCTTCAGAATTCACTGGCTTAGAGAGTCTGGCTGGGAGTTTATTGAGAGATTTCTTTCATAGGCCACTGGGCAGGAGCAAGGATGGTTCCAGTGAGGACAGTAAGCAGGCAGGATAACTTATGAGTAACTGCAGGCTCATGCTGTCAGAATGAATCTTGCTAAGTGGGTGAGCTCAGCTCTGGGACGCAGATATGATGGCATTCTGAAAAAAATCAAAGGAAAAATTTTGTAGACTCTAATTTAGGTTTTTGTTTTTGTTTTTGTTTTTTGAGACAGAGTTTTCACTCTTGTTGCCCAGGCTGGAGTGCAATGGTGTGATCTCAGCTCACTACAACCTCTGCCTCCTGGGTTCAAGTGATTCTCCTGCCTCGGCCTCCCGAGTAGCTGGGATTACAGGCACCTGCCACCATACCAGGCTAATTTTTTGTATTTTAAGTAGAGATGGGGTTTCACCATGTTGGCCAGGCTGGTCTTGAACTCCTCACCTCAGGTGATCCACCCACCTCAGCCTCCCAAAGTGCTGGGATTACAGGTGTGAGCCACCATGCCCGGCCTAACTTAGGTTTGCTGAGATAAGACTCAGCATGGTGCTTCACCTCAGCATCCTGCCTTAAGCTACTCAGGGCAGTTCGGGGGCTATGGGTCAGAGGGGAGAATCCAACAGTGACTGCCACTTCTTGCTGTGCCATCTCACCACGTGGAGTTCATCACAAGCCCTGTTGATTTGCCTCCTCAGTGGCTTTGCATACATTCTTTTCTTTTTTTTTTTTGAAACGGAGTCTTGCTCTGTCACCCAGGCTGGAGTGCAGTGGTGCGATCTCGGCTCACTGCAAGCTCCGCCTCCCGGGTTCACGCCATTCTCCTGCCTCAGCCTCTCCGAGTAGCTGGGACTACAGGCACCTGTCACCACACCCGGCTAATTTTTTTGTATTTTTAGTAGAGACGGGGTTTCACCATGGTCTCGATCTCCTGACCTCGTGATCCGCCCGCCTCGGCCTCCCAAAGTGCTGGGATTACAAGCGTGAGCCACCGCGCCCAGCCACATTCATTCTTTTCTTCCCAGGCCCTGAGCTGCCACTCAGTCCAGCCTGCCCTTGTTTTTCTCTTAGATCCCCAGGAAAACCTTCTAATTTGTCTCTGCTTTCACTCCACTTGTCAGTCAGTCTTTTTATAAAACCACTGTGATTTTGCCCACCACTTAACTAGAACTTTTTGGTGACTTGAACTTCAAAAATCTTAGATGCAGCCCACATGGTCCTGCACAATCTGGTCTAGTGGGCTGTTTGTACAGCCACCCTGGCCATCACACAGTCCCTGGAACATCACAAACTCTGTACCAGCTCAGATGCTTTGCACATGCTGTTCCCTCTGTTCTATCTGCCTGGAACATGCCTCCCTTCATGCCCGTTCTGTCTCACTAACTCCTGGTGGTCAGCCATCAGCTCTTAGCTCAACTGTCACTTCTCCAGAGAAGCAGAGTTGGTGGCCCTGTTACATCCACCCACAGCACTTTGTACTTCTCCAGCATGGTGCTCAACATGTTTACACTCTACCATGGCAGAAGCTTCTCTTTTTTTTTTTTTTTTTTTTGAGTCAGAGTCTGGCTCTGTCACCCAGGCTGAAATGCAGTGGTGCGATCTCAGCTCACTGCAATCTCCGCCTCCCAGGTTCAAGTGATTCTCCTGTCTCAGCCCGCTAGTAGCTGGGATTACAGGGGCCTGCCACTGCACCCGACTGATTTTCCTATTTTTAGCAGACACAGGGTTTCACCGTGTTTGTCAGGCTGATCTCGAACTCCTGAACTCAGGTGATCCACCTGCCCTGGCCTCCCAAAGTGCTGGGATTACAGGCGTGAACCACCATGCCCAGCCTTTTTTTTTTTTTTTTTTTTTTTTGAGATGGAGTCTTGCTCTGTCCCAGGCTGGAGTGCAATGGCGCAGTCTCGGCTTACTGCAACCTCTGGCTCCCAGGTTCAAGTGATTCTTCTGTCTCAGCCTGCGAGTAGCTGGGATTACAAGTACATGCCACCACAACCAGCTCATTTTTGTATTTTTAGTAGAGACAGGGTTTCACCATGTTGGCCAGGCTGGTCTCGAATACCTGACCTCAAGTGATCCACCTGCCTCAGCCTTCCAAAGTGCTGGGATTACAGGTGTGAGCCACCGTGCCCAGCCAAAGCTTCTCTATTTTGTTCATCTTTTTCTTCCCAAGTGTGCATGATAATAGTAGATGTTGGAGAAATGGTTGTTGACTGAATGTATAGTAAGTGAATGAACTTTGGATTCCAGGGCTGGGAACTGGATGTTTTTTTTTTTTTTTTTTTTTTTTTAAGAGAAGGAGTCTTCTTCTGTCACCCAGGCTGGAGTGCAGTGGCGCGATCTTGGCTCACTGCAGCCTTCGCCTCTGGTTCAAGGTTCAAGCGATTCTCCTGCCTCAGCCTCCTGAGTAACTGGGACTACAGGCGCACATCACCACGCCTGGTTAATTTTTGTATTTTTAGGCCGGGTGCGGTGGCTCACGCTTGTAATCCCAGCACTTTGGGAGGCCGAGGCAGGCGGATCACGAGGTCAGCAGATCGAGACCATGGTGAAACCCTGTCTCTACTAAAAATACAAAAAAATTAGCCGGGCGTGGTGGCGGGCACCTGTAGTCCCAGCTACTCGGAGAGGCTGAGGCAGGAGAATGGTGGGAACCCGGGAGGCGGAGCTTGCAGTGAGCCCAGATCGCGCCACTGCACTCCAGCCTGGGCAACAAAGCGAGACTCCATCTCAAAAAAAAAAAAAAAAAAAAG
>NW_026656503.1:0-4215 GCF_009828535.3 Hylobates moloch
GGGCAGAAACAAATCACAATGGTGGAATGTCATCAGTTAAGGCTATTGTTACTGCTTTTGTGGATCTTCAGTTACTTCAGGCCATCTGGATGTATACGTGCAAGTCATAGGGGATGCAATGGCTTGGCTTGGGCTCAGTGGCCTGACAGTCCTGCCTTCTTATATTAATAAGAAAAATAAAACAAAATAGTGTTGAAGTGTTGGCACGGTGAAATTTTTCGGGGGGTGGTATGGAGAGAGAATGGGCGGTGTTTCTCAGGGCTGCTTCAAGCGGGATTAGGGGTGACGTGGGAACCTAGAGTGGGAGAGATTAAGCCGAAGGGAGGTCTTGTGGTAAGGGGTGATATTGTGGGGATGTTAGAAGAAACATTTGTTGTATAAAATGATTGGTGATGGATATGGTTTTGGATGAATTGAGAAACTAAATGGAATAAGAGAAGGAGAAAAACAGGTATAAAAGGTCTAAAAGGTCTAAGAATTGGGAGGACCTAGGACATCTGATTAGAGTGCCTAAGGAGATTCAGCATAGTCCTTCCAGCAAAGACTATTTACTTCAAGAGTTTAGAGTGGCAGTTTGGGGATAGCACCAGGAGATATCAGCTGTGATGGCTTGGAGAAACAGTGTAAACCGGCAGTGTAAACAAGAGCAATGCATGTATGAGTAGTTGAGAATGGTGAATAGGAGTATGAATAGACAGAAGATAGTAGGGATGACAAGTTTTTTGGGGGCACAGTCTAAGTTGGTCTGGTGTCTGGAATGAGACTGGGGCCTAATAAAAAGGAGTGTCTATACAGGAGCTTAAATAGGCTGTACCTTATAGCATTCTGAGGACAGGTCTGACTTCTGAGAAGGGAAAGTGGTAAAAGTATTGTCCAGTCCTTTTTACGCTGGTGGCTGACCTTGGTGAGGTGTGTTTTTAAAAGGCCTTTAGTCTGTTCTACTTTTCTTGAAGACGGAGGACCATAAGGGATATAAAGGTTTCACTGAATACTAAGAGCCTGAAAAACTGCTTGGCTGATTTGACTAATAAAGGCTGGTCTGTTATCAGACTGTATAGAGGTGGGAAGGCTAAACTGAGGAATTATGTCTGAGAGAAGGGAAGAAATGACTGCGGTGGCCTTCTCAGACCCTGTAGGAAAGGCCTGTACCTATCTAGAGAAAGTGTCTTAGACTAAGAGGTATTTTAGTCATCTGACTCGGGGCATGTTGAGTAAAGCTAATTTGCCAGTCCTGGGGGGGGGCAAATCTTCAAGCTTGATGTGTAGGGAAGGGAGGGGGCCTGAATAATCCCTGAGGAGTAGTAGAATAGCAGATGGAACACTGAGAAGTTATTTCCTTGAGGATAGATTTCCACGATGGAAAGGAAATGAGAGGTTTTAAGAGGCGGGCTAGTGGCTTGTACTATAGCATAGCCTGCCTTTGCTGGTGTGTGGCGATTAGGCCTGGTGGAACTGCCATCAATAAATCAAGCGTGATCAGGGCGAGGAACAGGAAAGAAGGAAATATGGGGAAATGGGGTGAACGTCAGGTGGATCAGAGAGATACCGTCATGGGGGTCAGGTGTGGTATCAGGAATAATGTGGGAGGCCGGATTGAAGTCCGGGCCAGGAACAATGGTAATTGTGGGACTTAACAAAGAGTGAGTACAGCTGAAGGAGCCGGGGAGCAGAAAGTATCTGCGTCAGGTATGAGGAAGAAAATAGATTTGGAAGTTATGAGAAATGTATAGAGTGAATTGAGCATAGTTTGTGATTTTTAGGGCCTCTAAAAGTATTAAAGCAGCGGCAGCCGCTGCACGCAGACATAAGGGCTAGGCTAAAACATTAAGGTCAAGTTGTTTGGACAGAAAGGCTACAGGGTGCGGTCCTGGCTCTTGTGTAAGAATTCTGACCTCACTAACCATGCCCTAGGAAGGAAAGGAGTTGTTGTTTTGTAAGGGATTGAGGTTTGGGAGATTAATCGAACATGATCATCAGGGAGAGCATGTGTGTTTTTATGAAGAATTATGCTGAGGTAGGTAATGGATGGGGAAGAAATTTGAGCTTTGGAGGGGGATACCCGATATCCTTTGGAGAATAAATGCTGAAGGAGCAGAAGTGTGTCTTGTCTGGTTTTAGGACAGGTAAAATGGGGGAATTGTAAGGAGAGTTTATAAGCTTTAAAAGGCCATGCTGTAGCAGGCGAGTGATAGCAGGCTTTAATCCTTTCAAAGCATGTTGTGGGATGGGATATTGGCATTGAGCGCGGTAAGGGTGATTAGGTTTTAATGAGATGGTAAGGGGTGCATGATCGGTCGCCAAGGAGGGAGTAGAGGTATCTTATACTTGTGGGTTAAGGTGGGGGAATACAAGAGGAGGACGCAAAGGAGGCTTTGGATTGGGAAGAAGGGCAGCAGTGAGGTGTAGCTATAATCCAGGAATAATCAGGGAAGCAGATAATTTAAAGTGTCTCGGCCTAATAAGGGAACAGGGCAGGTGGGGATAACTAAAAGGAGTGCTTAAAAGAGTATTGTCCAAGTTGGCACCAGAGTTGGGGAGTTTTAAGAGGTTTAGAAGCCTGGCCGTCAATACCCACAACAGTTATGGAGGCAAGGGAAACAGGCCCTTGAAAATAAGGTAATGTGGAGTGGGTAGCCTCCATATTGATTAAGAAGGGGACGGACTTACCCTCCACTGTGAGGGTTACCTGAAGCTCGGCATCCATGATGGTCTACGGGGCTTCCGAGGTGATCGGGCAGCGTCAGTCTTCAGCCACTAAGCCAAGAAGGAGTCAGTCAGAGAGCCTTGGGCCAGAGTTCCAGGGGCTCTGGGAGTGGCTTCCAGGTGAGTTGAACAGTCCGATTTCCAGTGGGGTCCCGCACAGATGGGACACGGCTTAGGAGGAATCCTGGGCTGCAGGCATTCCTTGGCCTGGTGGTCAGATTTCTGGCACTTGTAGCAAGCTCCTGGGGGAGGAGGTTGTGGAGGAACACCTGGCCACTGCGGTTCAGGCGTTTGGAAGTTCTTGTGTGCTGGAGATGTAGCTAGGGTTTGTCTCACAGTGGGGCAAGGAATTGCAACTTTTTTCTATTATTGTACACCTTGAAGGCGAGGTTAATTAAATCCTGTTGTGGGGTTTGAGGGCCGGAATTTAATTTTTGGAGTTTTATTTAATGTCGGGAGCAGATTGGGTAATAAAATGTATTTTGAGAATAAGACGGCCTTTTGACCTTTTAGGTTCTAGGGCTGTAAAGTGTCTCAGGGTTGCTGCCAAACAAGTCATGAACTGGGCTGGATTTTTATATTTGATGAAAAAGAGCTTAAACGCTATCTGATTTGGGATAAAGAAAAAGGTGTATTAACCTTGACTATGCCTTTGGCTCCAGCCACCTTTTTAAGAGTAAATTGCTGGGCAGGTGGGGGAGGGCTAGTCACGGAATGAAACTGTAAGCCGGACCAGGTGTGAGGAGGGGAGGCAATAAAAGTGGAAGAGTGGAGGCTGAGGAAGAATTGGGACCTAGCTCGGCCTGGCGAGGAGGGGAGAGGTCAGATGGATCTGTAGAAAAGGAAGATTAGAAAGACTCAGCGATGCTTGGGGTTGGGACTGAGGGGACAGGTGGGAGGGAAAGAAGGAAGATTTGGGACGAGTTGCACTGGGCATAGAGACTAGGAAGGGACTGATGTGTAAAAGAATCCCTGGACATCAGGCACCTCAGACCATTTGCCCATTTTACGACAAGAATTATTTAGATCTTGTAGGATGGAAAAATTCAAAGTGCCATTTTCCAGCTATTTGGAACTACTGTCGAGTTTGTATTGGGGTCAAGCGGCATTGCAGAAGAAAATAAGACGCTTAGATTTTAGGTCAGGTGAGAGTTGAAGAGGTTTTAAGTTCTTAAGAATACAGGCTAAGGGAGAAGAAGGCGGAATGGAGGGTGGAAGGTTGCCCATAGTGAAGGAGGCAAACCCAGAGGGAAGAGAGCGTAGAGACACAGAGGGAAGGGGTTCGGGGGTTCTTACCTTTGCAGAAAAGCGGGAAAGGGATCTGGGTGCGGAAATAAGGGATTGGGGCACAGAGATAAGTCGGGGTGCGAAAATAAGGGATTGGGGGTTCTTGCCCCCTAGAAAAGTGGGACTTGCCACTAAGGGTGAAGGAGAAGGGGTTGAGGGGTACTTGCCCCTGCCCCAGGAAAGCGGGCCTTGCCACTAAGGGTGAAGGAGAAGGGGTTGAGGGGT
>NW_026656503.1:4225-5739 GCF_009828535.3 Hylobates moloch
GGAGGGCTAGTCACGGAATGAAACTGTAAGCCGGACCAGGTGTGAGGAGGGGAGGCAATAAAAGTGGAAGAGTGGAGGCTGAGGAAGAATTGGGACCTAGCTCGGCCTGGCGAGGAGGGGAGAGGTCAGATGGATCTGTAGAAAAGGAAGATTAGAAAGACTCAGCGATGCTTGGGGTTGGGACTGAGGGGACAGGTGGGAGGGAAAGAAGGAAGATTTGGGACGAGTTGCACTGGGCATAGAGACTAGGAAGGGACTGATGTGTAAAAGAATCCCTGGACATCAGGCACCTCAGACCATTTGCCCATTTTACGACAAGAATTATTTAGATCTTGTAGGATGGAAAAATTCAAAGTGCCATTTTCCAGCTATTTGGAACTACTGTCGAGTTTGTATTGGGGTCAAGCGGCATTGCAGAAGAAAATAAGACGCTTAGATTTTAGGTCAGGTGAGAGTTGAAGAGGTTTTAAGTTCTTAAGAATACAGGCTAAGGGAGAAGAAGGCGGAATGGAGGGTGGAAGGTTGCCCATAGTGAAGGAGGCAAACCCAGAGGGAAGAGAGCGTAGAGACACAGAGGGAAGGGGTTCGGGGGTTCTTACCTTTGCAGAAAAGCGGGAAAGGGATCTGGGTGCGGAAATAAGGGATTGGGGCACAGAGATAAGTCGGGGTGCGAAAATAAGGGATTGGGGGTTCTTGCCCCCTAGAAAAGTGGGACTTGCCACTAAGGGTGAAGGAGAAGGGGTTGAGGGGTACTTGCCCCTGCCCCAGGAAAGCGGGACTTGCCGCTAAGGGTGAAGGAGAAGGGGTTGAGGGGTACTTGCCCCTGCCCCAGGAAAGCAGAGAAGGGGTAGAGACATGGAGAGAAGGGGTTGGGGTACTTGCCCCTCCCCCAGAAAAGCAGGACTTGCTGCTAAGGGTGAAGGACCAAGGCAGGCATCCCTGCGTGGTCTGACACCTTTGAAACGTGGGTGAATAATCAGAGAGGTGTCCCTGCAATGATTAAACACCAAGGGAAGGCTGCCTTCCCAGTCCATGACCGGCGCCAGAGTTTTGGGTCCACGGATAAAACGTGTCTCCTTTGTCTCTACCAGAAAATGAAAGGAATTGAAATTAAGAGAAGGGAGAGATTGAAGTGTGGCGCCAAGATTGAAAGGAGAAAGAGGTTGAGGGATAGTGAGGGAAGTTGGAGAAGAGAGTAAAAAGAGGCAGCTTACCGGATTTGAAATTGGTGAGATGTTTCTTGGGCTGGTTGGTCTGAGGACCTGAGGTCGTAGGTGGATCTTTCTCACGGAGCAAAGAGCAGCAGGACAGGGGATTGATCTCCCAAGGGAAGTCCCCCGATCCGAGTCACAGCACCAAATTTCATTCGCGTCCGTGTGAAGAGACCACCAAACAGGCTTTGTGTGAGCAACATGGCTGTTTATTTCACCTGGGTGCAGGCGGGCTGAGTCTGAAAAGAGAGTCAGCGAAGGGAGATGGATTATCATTAGTTCTTATAGGTTTTGGGATAGGCG
>NW_026656504.1:0-5738 GCF_009828535.3 Hylobates moloch
AAGTGTCAATTTTTCAGCTATATCTTGGGAATATAATAACAAATCCTGAAGGTCAGGGAGCTCCTAGTTCCCCACACGAGATTTCATAAATTAAAATGCCCTTGTGTTTTGGGACTAAAGAATGTGAAGGAAAAGAAATCATTATCTTCTGAAAGGTTATTACACACCAGGCACATTTAGAAGGACATTGCTAACCATGGTTTCTAAATTATCTTCTTACTCTACTCCTGCTTATTTTTTTTCACCTTGTTTTATTTTTCTTCATCCTCACCTGATGTCGTCACTGCTCCATCCCCAGCTCTGAGAGGTAGCTGGCACATAGCTGGTTATTAGTAGTCATTGCATGAATAAACCTAAAAGACAGGAATTCTGGTTTTACAAAAGAGACCAAGACTTATAACTTAAATGATTTACTGCTCATGATTGTGCAATTTCTAAGTCACAAATCTGGGATTTAAACCTAGGTGTGAATGCAAAGCCCATATTCCTTCTGCAAGCGCTCCTCTAAATGCATGTCTTCACAGAGCTATTAACCCCTCTCTTTTTGTTTAACACTCTTATGTAAAAAGAAAAAAAAACTGAGCTGGCAGTTACAGAAAAGTTATTGCCTTCAAAAGCCTGACAGTCTAGTTAGGAAGAAAAATATCTAGAAATCCAACAAGTGTAAAGCAGTGTCTAGATAAGGAGGGAAACTCACAGGCGGTAATAGGAGAGGAGGGTGAGCTGGGCCTGGTGCTGGGCTGATGAGCACTTTGACTTGGCAGGAGGTCTGTTGTCTGTGGAACAAGATAAGTAAATTGCTTGTACAACCCTTCTCTCCAATCATTGAGTCTGAATCCCTGTTACCATTTAATGCCTGAAAATAGTAGATTCTTTTACCTTTTAGCATAGAGGAGATGGTGAAAGGTGACAGAAGAAAGGCACATTTTGAAAGGGGTGTGAAGAGTTTGTGGGCTAAGAGATGAAGAGGTAGGAGGCTGGCATGGCAGCTCATACCTGTAATCCCAGTGCTTTGGGAGGCAGAGCCCAGTGGATAGCTTGAGGCTAGGAGTTGGAGACCAGTCTGGACAACATAGTGAGATCCCATCTCTTAAAAAAAAAAAAAAAAATAGCGGAGCGTGCTGGCCCACGACCAAAGCCCTAGCTACTCTGGAGGCTAAGGTGGGAGGACTACTTGAGTCCAGGAGTTCGCGGTTACAATGAGCTATCAGCATGCCACTGCACTCTAGCCTGAGTGACAGAGCCAGAGACTGTCTCTGAAAAGAAGAAGAAAAGATAGAGAAAGACAGTTGGAGGAATTGAGATTGTTTTCCGTAGGAAAGAGAAAAGGTATAGGGGTGGGAGAGGATGAGGTGAGGAGCTAACTTCAAGAAATCTCATCCAGAAGTTCGTGGAGTGCCCTTAACACTTAATTGGGAAATGTCTTCAGTTTCCTGCACTTGAAGGATTGTTGTTTCTTCCTGGAGGAGACGATTTAGATTTATTCTCCTGGGGAACAAACGATGGAATCAAAGGCTAAAAGCCTGGCGGAAACACATTTCTACTCAATACAAAGAATTTAAAAGGAGCTACACGCACTGTCTCAGGCGGTGGTGAGCCAGTTTCAAACAGAGGCAGGCTGCTTCCTGAGGAACCAGCCCCTAGGGGGTTGACGCCCTGATCCCGGGTCGCTGGTCGGGGGCGGAGACGGGGACAACTAGCTGAGTGTGCGAGCGCCAGGGATTCCAGCTGCACGTCCCAGGTTCTCTAGGGCGCGGCAGGCCAGGGCGGGACGAGGAGAGCTGCGGGGAGAAAGCCTGTGGCTGGGTCCAGAGGTGCGGGTGCGGCGCGGGACAAGCGGGCAGCATGCTCAGGGAGGTCGGGAGCCTACTGCGCCTCGGCCGCGGGCTAACAATCCGCTGCGGCCCCGGGGCGCCTCTCGAAGCCACGCGGCGGCCCGCACCGGCTCTTCCTCCCCGGGGTCTCGCCTGCTACTCCAGCGGCGGGGCCCCCAGCAATTCTGGGCCCCAAGGTCACGGTGAGCCAGGGCTCCGACGGGGAGGTCCTGGGAGGGAGGAGGTTGCGGGAGGGCAGCGAAGGGCCGGCCCGGGAGTCAGCTTGAGGGCGCGCTGATCCCTCTGTGCCGGTCCGACAGTTCCCGCGTCCATCTGGGTTGCTTTCGCTGCAGGGGAGATTCACCGAGTCCCCACGCAGCGCAGGCCTTCGCAGTTCGACAAGAAAATCCTGCTGTGGACAGGGCGTTTCAAATCGATGGAGGAGATCCCGCCTCGGATCCCGTAAGTGTGGCGAGCGCCGCGCGAAGGAGAGTCGGTCCCCGGCCGCAAGGGTGCGGGGTGACCCACCTTCCGACCGCGGCCACCTAGGAGTGAAAGCGGCCGCAGTGCCAACACTTCGCAATAACACCCACCACACACGGAGTTTACCTACACACACACCCCGCCTCCAGTGCGGTGTGTCAAGAGTCAACTAAGCTTACAGGGAGATTGCAGAAGGTGGGTGAAAACTGAGAGGTTCAGGGGACACTTCCAGCATAGCCCAGATTGCCGGTCCCCAGCAAGCTCCGAACAGGGAGGCAGTGGGGCTTTTATGCCAAACAGGCCACGGTCCTCGCGAGCGTCCGGATGGCTGCCGGGACGCCAGACGGCAATCCAGGTTTTGGCCGGGGGCGTCCCCCTACCCCACCCAAGGAAGGGGTTCTCTGATCTTGGCTTCCGGGGCGGCTAGGGGAGGGGGGGGGTCTCTGGAAAAAAGACGCATCCGTGCGGCTTCCTCTTCTGGGGCAGGAGACGCCTGGCGGACGCGTTTCTCCTGCCCTCTAGGCTCCGAGTTTACTCAGGGTGGGACGCGCGGGAGTGTCAGCACTGTGGGCCTCTTCAGCATGCTAAACCCACCAAGACAGATGATAAAACTCAAGCTAATAACTCCCCCTCTAGGGTAATGTAACCTGTAAAATAAATGCTAATAATAAGTAAATGTAACCTGTAAAAAAATCTTTCCAAAGTTTCTGTTTCTGCCAAGCCCAAAAACCTTCGCAGCATTTTTACAAGGGATTGGGTAAAAAAGAGAGGGACGGAAACTAAGAATAAAATCAGTCTACTACTTTTTAAGTTTATCTTTTAAGAATAAAAGACTAAAACCATAACGTGAAAGAAGGATTTTAGAGATTCTGTATATTTGTACAATGTAATGAATGCCTATTAGAATGGATAATGGAAACTGGGCCTATATTTCTGTTTTTCACATGGTGCCTGCAATGTTATTGTTTATAAACAATTGCAGTTTATCAGTTACCAGAGTATCTCAGATAGATAGGGGGCAGGGTGGGAGAACATGGCAGGAGATGTACACTCAATAATGAATTCTGAAGCATTTTCGTTCTTTTATTGGAGCAAGTCACTAAATGAGAAATGGACATGGAATTTGAAATAACATTTCATTTGAATCCTTTTTCAGTATTTATTCAACTACAGAGGCACTTTCTAAGATTATTTTTCCTCGAGATCTATAGACTCCAAACTACAGACTTAGCTGAAAGCAAAAATTAGCCTCAGAAAAGTCTTTATCATCATAAGCTCTGGTTATCAAATTTTAATTGATGCCTGAAAATTTAATACTATAAATGCCAAAGAAGTAAAAAAAAAAATAAAATAAATAAGCCACCACCCTCAATTGGTTTGAATTTTTATTTCTAGTGGCCTAACCGAGTAATCAAGAGTGTAAAGAACCAACATTATTGTATATTGTTTGTCAAGAAAACCTATGCCCAGTATTGCATTTAACATAGCTGTATATGTGAACAGACTCGTTTTACAGAAATAATTTAATTTCCCCAAGATCATAGTCAAAAGATGTATTATAAACAGGAACATTTCACTAAGAACAAGATGCCTATAAAAAGCATTGCAGTTTTGCACTGGAAACATAAAAGTATTTGAGTATTTTTCATTTTATTATTTTTCTATAATTTTTTAAGCATTACTATTTAAGAGAGATATTCCTGTTAAGCTAAGTGTCACACTTAAAATGTAAACAGCTTTTACCTTTTAATGGACATATAATGAACAAGTGACCTATAATTTTTGTATCATACACTAATTATGTTTAATAATAACTGTACTTTGTCTTGTTTTTCTCAGTGCTAAACTAATTTGTTACAATAGATTAAAGCCAAATGGCTGGGTAAAAAAGATCAGAGCTTCTAGGTTCCATCTGGAACAAAAGTTAGCAGCAAATATAATCTAATAATTTCTCCATACTCACTAATTGGACCTGTTTGCAACTAACATCTTAAAACTTACATCACTCTGCCTAAAATCTAAAGAAAATAGGCTAGATAGGAGTTTTCTATAGTCTTTTAACCAGTGGAAAATTTAAAAAGTTTTCTGTTTTTAAGAGAAAATGCAACTTTGTCTTTCTGCATTTTTTTTTTTCAATGTAACTACACACTATTTAAACTTCACATAGAGAGGAAAGAATACCAATGAATATATTCTCATGAATGAAATTCTTTTAAGTATGCATATTTATAATCTGCCACTTCATATCACTGAAAATTGTTAGCTTATTTCAACATAAAATTCCCAGAAGCATGATGCCTTTTGTATCACTACTTTGTAAGTAGTATTATTAAAATCTTGGACAACATGCATAAAACTATCAATGAATAAGAATATCTAGAATTTAAGTATATCAAATTTCAGAATAATAATAACATGAAAATGAAGGTCTTTTTTATCTTTTTCTTTGGCAAATTATTGTGATTTTGATTACGTTTAAAAAGAAATTATTGCAAAAGCCATGAAGGAAACATTTTTCTAACAGACGTTCTCACAAACTGGATAATAGTGTGTCTTTTGGGGGTAGCATGTGAAGGGACAAGAGATTGGGAGGCGAGTGAAAAAAACAAAGTGATAAAAATGAGTTTAAAAAAAAAACTGTTCAAATGGAAAACAAAGCCTACTTTACAAAGAGGCTAAATAACTGCAAGTCATCGACATTCATATGCTTTAACTCTTCCTTTACCCCACTTAGTGAATAAAAACAATGGAGAGTCAAGTTAGCATCTCTAGCAGTTATATTTTGAGGAATTAGAAACTAATATTCTACACAGTGGTTTCATAATGGCTAACATTAGTTTAAGATCTGAATAAATACTTGTTAATTTGAAATTGGTAAAAATAACTAGCTAGCATTTCAAAGTCTTTCACATGAAAATGTCACCGAATGCAGTTTGCATTCAGGGAATTTTTTGGAATGTTTACATGGCAAATTTTCTATCATGCCTGTCAGAAAACCATATTACTTTTACATATTTAACAAAATACACATCTTCGTTTAGGCCAGGAATGATAGACACTGCAAGAAACAAAGCTCGAGTGAAAACTTGTTACATAATGATTGGACTCACAATTATCGCCTGCTTTGCTGTGATAGTGTCAGCCAAAAGGGTGAGTATCTCCTTAAAAGGGCAAGTCAGTTAAAAGGGTGAGGACCTCTTTTTAAGTACCTAAAAGAGTATCTCACCAAAAGGATGAGTACCTCCTTAGTCAGCCCAAAGAGTGAATTTTAATAAATGTCATGGACATTGTTCTTGATTCAGGATTACTGCTGTTTTTTAATATAAGAACAATTTTGTCTTTGAGACTTGAAGTCATATTATATATATATATACTTTTTGTATATATATAAATATATATAATGTATTATATATATACACTTTATATTATATATACACATAT
>NW_026656505.1:0-5736 GCF_009828535.3 Hylobates moloch
GGTGTTTCTTATATCTTCATTATCAAAATTAACATTTTTTCCATAATAATTATTGTACATTTGTCCCCATATTCATCTATAGGGACTCCAAAAAAAGACATATATTTATATTTGGCATCCCCAATACTTAGTGTAGTGCCTGACGAATATGCATTACAACTGATTGAATGAATCATTGATTTCTCTTGTCCAGTTTATCATTCATCTTCAAGTTTCTGTCCCTCCTATCTTGCCTTGGTTTCATACCTCAGTTCTCACCAATTATTTATGCAATTAAAAGCATTTTTTTAGTGCCACAATTGATAGTAACCAATTTTAAAGAATAAATTAACATTCCTTTCCTACGGAAGTGAATTGCCTCACAGTTAAAATTTAGGTGAATGGTTTCTGATGAATGCTACCTGAAATGATTTCTAAGACTGGCATGATGCCATTGTCATCAGTGGCAAAGTGTTGATGTCTTCTTTTACCTCCACAAAACCACAAATGATGTTTCTTTTCCAGCAATTAATAATGAACTAGTTGGATATCAGTATCAGGGCTTTTTCAAACTGAGTCAACAAAAAGAATAGCAACTAATAGCTGGAGCAGGCCATACTTTCCAGAGTGCCTTTAAACATCTCATTTTACTTTATATTCTCCAAAAAAATCCATGTTTTGAGCGCAGACTCATATATCCAGTTATCCATAACCTATTCCTATTTGGATGGCTCCCAACAGATGCCTCAAACTTAGTATGCCCAAAACTTATCAGTTCCCCTAGCTCAGTGAATGCCTGTATCCTTCACCAACTTGCCCAAGCCAGAGTCCTGAGGACCATCACTCACACCTTTATTTATTTACTGAGCTCTTCCCCCAGATATTCAATCAGTAAATATTTTACATTCTGACTTCCTAATATCTTAAATAACCCATCTCCATGCCACCTTGCACCTCAAACTCAGTATGTTCAACGCTGAACTCACCTTTTTACCCCTAAAACCTGCTCCATTCTTTCAGTGAATGGAACTACACCCATGTAGTTGTCACAGCTAGAAACCTTTAAGTCAACCTGGATCCCTCATGCTCTATACAAATCAGACATGCATGTTTGTTTCTTCTTTTTATGTTTTTTTTATTTGTGCAAGTTTATGGGGTACCTGAGAAAATATGTTACATGTATATAACATGTAGCGATCAAGTTTAGGAAATTCAGGGTATCCATCCCTCAAGTACAATAGATTTTATAGTTTTGTTAACTATAGGCACCCTACTCTGCTATCAGACATAGAATTTATTCCTTTTATCTTACTATATGTTTGTACCCTTTAACCTGCTTCTCTTCATCCTTTCTCCATCCCCTGCTCACCCTTCCCAGTCTCTGTTACCTATTTTTTCACTCTCTGCCTCCATGTGTTGAAATTTTTTAGCTCCCACATATAAGTGAGAACATGTGATATTTGCCTTTTTTGCCTGGCTTATTTTCTTTTAATATTTTTATAGTTTTGAGTCTTACATTTAAGTCTTTAATCTATTTTGAGTTGATTTTTGTATATGGTAAGATATAGGGGTCCAGTTTTATTCTTCTGAATGTGACTATCCAGTTTTCCCAGCACCATTTATTGAAGTGGGTGTCCTTTCCCCAATGTAAATTTGTGTTGGCTTTATCAAAGATTAATTGGCTGTACATATGTGGCTTTATATCTTGGTTCTCTGTTCTGTTCCATTGGTCTAAGTGTCCATTTTTATATCAGTGCCATGCTGATTTGGTTTCTACAGCGTTGTAATATCAGGTAATTTTAAAGTCAGGTAATATGACGCCTCTAGCTTTGTTCTTTTTGCTCAAGATTCCTTTGGCTATTCAGGCTCTTTGTTGTTTCTTCTTTACAAATCCTATTGCTAGTTCTTTGTTGACTCCTCACCCTGTCTTACCCACACTATTTTAATCATCTCTTACCTGGTCTTTGGGGCTCAAGCTTCTTCTTCATATTGCTGTAGAATAATCTATCACATGTGTCTGGTAGTGCACTCCCCACTTTAAACCACTCTCAAAAGTAGCACAGAATTATGATTCACGATACAAATAAAATTAATTGATTATGTGAGAACTCCGGTTAGTCAATGAATGAAAGAAAGCTAATGAATTAGCTTTGGGGAGAAAGATGTGAGTAATGACTGTTAGGAGGCAAGAGAAGTGCTACCAATATGTACTATTCATTTAGCTGGGTAGAGGTTACACAAATGTTATACCTGTGTGAAAAATTCATTGAGCTCTACAAGTATGATGTGGGAACTTTTCTGTATATATGTTTTTCTTTCACTAAAAAGTTAATTAAATTAAAAAAAATACTTGATCAGCTAGTTAGTCTTCACATCAGGATTGAGAAGCAGCTGCAGTTTTTTCTAAGCATCTTTATCATGGTGACTTTTGTTTTTAATTACATTCAGAACCAAAAGTGTCACAGTCTCAACAGTTAATCATCAACTACTAGCAGAATGTCATAAACTTACTCTTATTTATTATTGAGAGTTGGGATATATTGATTTGTTTCATGTCATTGTGATAATGCACCAACTCACTGTGAAACGTTTTCTCTTCCAATGGGCAATGGTTCTTCCATTCTGGGGATGATTACTGTCAGCTCTCTTTTGTCACCACACTTGTTTAATGCCTATGTGAGGCAGTTTAGTGAGACAGAGAAACATTTTGGTGTCACTAGCATCAATATGCTGATGCAGGAACATCAATATGCTGATACAGGCTCAACTCTATGCCAGCTGGTATTACTGTTCAACTCTTCCAGCCTGGATGAATTAGAGATAAAAATGAAAGCCAAATGCTTAAATATGAATCCAGACAAAACAGCCGAGAAACTGGTAGGAAAGAGACACCTTCAGAATCAATGGCAGAAATTATTCTGACATTTTGAATTATAGGAACTTGGAACCTAAATTTTAGATGAAGATATGGTTTATAATTATCAGTAGGATTTAGTAAAAAAAAAAAAAAACCACACCAATGTGTTCCCACAAGTTTGGAAAATTTATGAATAGAAAACTCTGCTACATGGACACTAAAGTTATAACAATATGAACCTTAAAGATAATCTTATAAAACACCTATTAATAGTTTCATCAAATACTTATTATATAATGCATATATAATTATAATTATATGATAATATATAATTAATTATATATTTGCAGTTTTTTTTTTTTAAGACAGCGTCTCACTCTCTCACCCAGGCTGAAGTTCAGTGTTGCAATCACGGCTCACTCAAGCCTTGACCTCATAAGCTCATTGAGGTCATAAACCCCATTCTCCCACCTCAGCCTCACAAGTTGCTGGAACTACAGGTGCTTGCAACCACACCAAACTAATTATTACTATTATTCTTATTATTATTACTATGTGTAGAGATGGGGTCTCACTATGTTGCCCCAGCTGGTCTGGAACTCCTGGGCTCAAGCAATCCTCTCACCTTAGCCTCCCAATTGCTCCCAGACGGCCACCACACCCGGCCTATATTTGCAGTTTTGGGTGCCTTTCATACACTTGGCATGTACAAGGTATTTTATATATATTATTTTATTTAATATAGTTTTGCATATACTTCCTGTGATGCATTTACAAGGAATTAAAGAAACAGTGAGAAGTTCATCTCAATCAGTGCAATTGTTCTTAGTTTTTATCCTCTCTTTGTTGATTTTTAGTATCTATGAAGTGCCCACATTTGCAGTTTAATCTTTATTAGATTCACATATTAAGATATTAATACGATGCACTAAAATGCATAAGTCCTGAACCCAGCTCCCCAGTAGTCAAATTTCAGGACATTTTGTTCTCTACCCAGTCATATGTAGCCTCTGATTCCTGTTTGCCTATTTCGTAGCTTCCTCTGGGATGTTTCTGAGAAGTGTGTCCATATGTAGCCCACCTCTCCTTAGAAGGTTCAGTCCCAGATGTTCTGGATGCCAAATGATAGAAAATAAAAAAATATCTGAGGTGTAAGACCACAAGGCTAGTGTAAATGGGTGATGCTCCAGCTTGGGAGGAGGAAGCCAGGCTGCTGAGCTAAAGGTGTTGATGTGAGGAAAGAAGTTTGAACTACAGGTAAAAGAGTGTGGAAGACAAGCACAGATAAAACAGGATTCTATTGTTAAGCAGAATAACCTGTGCTCTCTTAGGTCATGCTCGGGTCCCTCTTTCTTCCAGTGTAGCTGCAAGTGGGAGTACTGAATGACGTTTGAACAGAACACCCAGCTCTTTCAAATAGTACTCTGGCAACTCCAGTTTAGGTTCTGAAATACATTCACACTAAATTAAAAATAAATGATATCAGATGACTCATAGAAAGGAAATGAGAAGAAAAAAGAGAATAAAGAACTATACTGAGTCTTAAGTGGAATGGAGACAAAAATGAAAATAAATAAAAAGGTTTACCAAGTCTGCTAACATTGTAAAACTTGGTTGCACTTTCTCTCCATTTCTCTGCCTATACCTCAATATCTCCATCTGATATAGTACATAAAATAAAAAAATAAATTCTCCATTTGATGTGGTGCCTCCATGCTTCTTTCTCTCTTTTCCAGAATCTTCCCTTCTTAATTCTAGAGCTGAAATATGCACTCAGAAGCAGATGAATAAGTAAATGGGAAGAATGAATTTCTCTGGTCTTTCTTTAGCTAGGCAAGAATAATCAAATTTTGACTTTTGAAATGAAACGAGTTATTATTTGATTATATTAAGATCAGTTGCTAGGTCAAGAGGATTTTTAAACCAAAATTACACAAATGACGTAAATTTTCTTGGCTCATGATACTTGATACAACTAATTTTAGACAAAGTGATTTTTAGCACTTCCAGCTGCAAATATAACAGATTCGAGACAATAATTCAACCCTAAATTTTTATATTCTGTTGCATTTGAATTATAGTATTTTTGAAATAAAGGCACTTTTATTGCAATTTGACTTTCAAATGATTAGCATTTGCTTTCTTCAACCAATGAAACCCATATTATTGTACTTACATTAGGCTAGAAGATACTTCCTAACAGTAGACAATCTGTTTCCTAATATTGTTCTACAAATTGTCCTGTGACTTCTAGAATTTCACTATTCCTGGTTTCCAGGCCAACCCATTGCCTCAAAATGAGATGTGGAAAGTAGAAAGAATACATGGGTTTAGCAAACACAGCCAGGGGTCTATATAACACACTTCACTCCCCAATTCCATAATAACAGAACTCTAATTTTCTTGAGGAAGAAAGTATGCCCAGCTATAAAATTACATTTCTCAGCCTCTCATTGTGCAAAGAATGACCACAGGGCAGAGAACTGGTTGAGAACTGATTAATACGCCATCGGGGCAGTTATTTGATAGGGCTTCTGGGAAGGTTTACTAAATATAAGCAATCCAATTGACATCCAGGTTTGCCTTTTGCCCTTGCTCTTTCACCTTCCACTTGCCAGGAATATGTAAATGATACCTGGAGACACAGAAGCCATCTGTGATGATGAATTAAAATCCACACATCAAAAATGGCAGATAGACACAAACAATTGGACACCGTTAACTGCCATAGAAGCTCTAGACTGCTTCTTTCCAGGTTTATGAGAAAGAAAATGGAGTCTCTTACTAGTTTAAGCTACTTTTTTGGAGGTCCTGATACTATTGGCCCAAGTCAATCTTTTAAGCAATATATTCAGTGAAACATGGACAGAGAACAAAGGAAATTGTCTTGCATTTATACA
>NW_026656506.1:0-5736 GCF_009828535.3 Hylobates moloch
GGGGGGAAGGGGAAGGAAAAGAGAGAGAGAGAGAGAGAGAGGGAGGGAGGGAGGGAAAGAAAGGAAACCACATGGAGTGTCTGCTTAGTGAAAGAGACGTAAGGGGGAAGGCTGTCAGCATGGAAGAATGTTACAGAGACCTCACACAACTAAGGGCCTGGCTTTGATTCCCAGAGTGGGGCTTCCCCCTTTTCCTTCTTCTTTTTATAACAGCTTTATTAAGATACAATGCACGTACCACAGAATTCACCATTGTGTACAGTTCAACTGCTCTTAGCACGTTCAGATCCATCATCACACTCAACTTTAAACACCTCATTGTTCACAAAAGAAACCCTGTACCCATGAGTAGTCACTCCCCGTTCCCTTTAACACCTCCAGCACCTGACTACCACTAATAAGCTTCCTGTCTCCATGGCTTTGCCTATTCTGGACATTTCATATTAATGGAATCACACAGCATATGGTCTGTGTCTGGTTTCCTGGTTCATCCATGTTGTGGTGTATGTCAGTGCTTCATCCCTTTTTATGGCTGAGGAATATTCCATGTCATACAGCAAGACCACATGTTGTTAATCCATTCATCTGTTGATGGACATTTGGGTTGTTTCCACTTTTAGCCACTATGAGTAATGCTTCCATGAACATTCTTATACAAGTTTCTGTGTGGATGTAGGTTTTTCAGTTCTTTTGGTTATATACCTAGGAATGGAATTGCTGGGTCATATGGTAATTCTATGTTTAACCTTTTGAGTATCCTTTTTGATAATTTTAGTCTTTTAACTGGAGTCTTTGTCCACTTATATTTAACGTAAGTACTGATGTTTGGATTTAAATCTAATGTATATATATAACATTTTTTTGAGATAAGGTCTCACTCTCTTGCCCAGGCTGGAAGGCAGTGGTGTGATCATGGCTCACTGCAGCTTCAGCCTCCTAGGCATAAGTGATACTCTCAGCTCCCAAGTAGCTGGGACTACAGGCACACACCACTGCACCTGGCTAATTTTTAAATTTATTGTACAGCTGGAGTTTCGCTATGTTGCCCGGGCTGGTCTCGGATTCCTAGGTTCAAGCCATTCTCCCACCTGGGCCTCCCAAAGTACTGGGATTACAGGTGTGAGCCACCATGACTGGCCTAAATCTATCATCTTATTCAGGGGTAGCTAGCCCATATGTTCTATGTTCCTTTTTCTCAATTCTTCTATCACATTTTTTTTTTCATTTTTCTATTTTTCCCTTCTATTAGCTTAAAAATATGTACTCCTTTCTCCTATTACTTTGGTTGTTCCTTTGGAGATTAAAACATGCATCCTTGACTTAGCAATGGATATCATTAACTGTTTACTGTATTCATGAACAAGGTAAGGACCTTAAAATAACTTCTTTTACCCGCTCCTGACTTAAAGCCATTGTTGTCATCTATTTTACTTTTATATGTATTTTAAACTTCATAAGACATTATTATTAAAGCTTCCAGTCAAAACTGACCCATCTCCCTTTTTTTTTTGAAACGGAGTCTCGCCCTGTTGCCCAGGCTGGAGTGCAGTGGTGCAATCTCACCTCACTGCAAGCTCCACCTCCTGAGTTCAAGCGATTGTCCTCCCTCAGCCTCCCATGTAGCTGGGACTACAGGCACGTGCTACCACACCCAGCTAATTTTTTCATCGTTTTAGTAGAGACGGGGTTTCACCGTGTTGGCCAGGATGGTCTCGATCTCCTGACCTCGTGATCTACCTGCCTTGGCCTCCCAAAGTGCTGGGATTACAGGCGTGAGCCATCACGCCCGGCCACACATCTCCTGGCTCATGCCTGTAATCCCAGCACTTTGGGAGGCCAAGGCGGGCAGATCACGAGGTGAGGAGATCGAGACCATCCTGGCCAACACCGTGAAATCACATCTCTACTACAAATACAAAAACAACCCAGGCATGGTGACGCATGCCTGTAATCCCAGCTACTCGGCAGGCTGAGGCAGGAGAATAGCTTGAACCCAGGAGGCGGAGGGTGCGGTGAGCCGAGATCACTCCACTGCACTCCAGCCTGGCAACAGAGCCAGACTCTGTCTCAAAAAAAAAAATAAAAATAAATAATCACTTTTTACTCCTTTTTTTTTCCCCTGGGTTCCCAAAGTGCTGGGATTACAGGCATGAGCCACCCTGCCAGCCATCCTTTCTGTATATATATTTTTTTTAATAGGGTCTTGCTCTGTCACCCAGGCTAGAGTGCAGTGGTATGAGCATGGCTTGCCATAACTTCAAATTCTGAGCTCAAGTGATCCTCCTACTTCAGCTTCTGGAGTAGCTGGGCCTACAGAAGCATGCCACTACACCCAGCTAATTATTTTTTGTAGAGATGGGAGTCTCACTATGTTGCCTGGGCTGGTCTCGAATGAACTCCTGGCCTCAAGCGATCCACCTGCCTTAGCTACCCAAAGTGATAGGATTATAGGTATGAGCAGGCCGGGCGTGGTGGCTCACGCTTGTAATCCCAGCACTTTGGGAGGCCGAGGCGGGCGGATCACGAGGTCAGGAGATCGAGACCACGGTGAAACCCCGTCTCTACTAAAAATACAAAAATTAGCTGGGTGTGGTGGCAGGCACCTGTAATCCCAGCTACTCGGGAGGCTGAGGCAGGATAATCGCTTGAACCCAGGAGGCAGAGAGTGCAGTGAGCCGAGATCACACCACTGCACCAGCCTGGGCAACAGAGCGAGACTCCATCTCAAACAAACAAACAAACAAACAAACAAACAAACCTTCTTTCCTAAGTATAGTTTTATGGGTTACTTTACTCTAGGTAGGTTGCTTCCTCTTATCACTTACAATGTATCGTTCTATTGTCTTCTGGCCTCTATTATTTCTGTGATGGGGCCAGCTGCCAGTGTAACTGCTGTTGCTCTTGTGAAGGGACTCCACCTTTTACCTCTGGGGTCTTTTAAGACTTTTTCTTGTGTTTGGTTTTCAGCAGATTTACTACACTGTTCCTAGGGGCTGATTTCTTTTTTTTTTTTTTTTTTTGAGACAGAATCTCGCTGTTGCCCAGGCTGGAGTGCAGTGGCGCAATCTGGGCTCACTGCAGGCTCCGCCCCCCGGGGTTCACGCCATTCTCCTGCCTCAGCCTCCGGAGTAGCTGGGACTACGGGCGCCCGCCACCTCGCGTGGCTAATTTTTTGTATTTTTAGTAGAGACGGGGTTTCACTGTGTTAGCCAGGATGGTCTCGATCTCCTGACCTCGTGATCCGCCTGCCTCAGCCTCCCAAAGTGCTGGGATTACAGGCGTGAGCCACCGCGCCCAGCTGCTGATTTCTTGTTGTTATCCTGCTTGGAGCTAATAGGCCTTCATTTGTGATTGATGTCTTTCATAAATTTTGAAAAGTTTTAGCCATATGGTTTCAAATGTTGCCTTGTCTCCCTTCCTGCTGGAACTTTTGTTACACACATATTAAGCCTTCTCACTGTATCCTTCCTATGTGATTAGTCATATGTTGCTGCATAACAAATTACTCCAAAACGTGGGTGTAATTTGTTATTTCATTGTTTCTATGCATTAAATCAGGAATCTCAGAGCAGCTTAGTTGGGTGGTGCTGGTCAGGGTCTCTCACGAGGTGCTGCTAACCTGTCAGTTGGGCCCGAAGTCTCTTGAAGGCTAGAGGAGCTGTTTCCAAGTGGCTGGCCAGTCTCAGGTACTTTCTGACTGCTCCTCACCACACAGACCTCTCTGCAGGGCCACCTAGGTGTCTGCATGACATGGCAATGGCACTTAGCTTCCCTCAGAGTGAGTGTGCTGGTTAATTTTTTTTTTTTTTGAGACGGAGTCTCGCTCTGTCACCCAGGCTGGAGTGTAGTGGCACAATCTTGGCTCACTGCAACCTCCGCCTCCTGGGTTCAAGCAATTCTCCTGCCTCAGCCTCCTGAATAGCTGGGATTACAGGCACGTGCCACCATGCCTGGCTAATTTTTGTATGTTAGGTAGAGACAGGGTTTCACCATGTTGGTCAGGCTGGTCTCAAACTCCTGACCTCGTGATCTGCCCGCCTTGGCCTCCCAAAGTGCTGGGATTACAGGCATGAGCCTTCTGCCATGGTTGTAAGTTCCCTGAACTGGGAGTCAATTAAACCTCTTTCCTTTATCGATTACGTAGTCTCGAGTTATTTCTTTATAGCAGTGTGAAAACGAACGAATACCCCTTCCCCGAGACGCCTTCTCCTTAGGCAACCAGCTGCCCCCATGCTCCTCCTCTGCCCCCTGTTCTTTCTTTTCCCCCATGAGGCCCAACTGATAAACAGGGCCAGGGCCAGCCCCAGCCCCAGCCCCAGCCTACTGCAGGCCTGTGTGGCTGCTGGAGAGGCCGTGCTCCTTTCCTCTCCCCGAGCCTGCCTGATATGCTTTCTGGATCCTGGAGAAAACTGACCCACTATTCTCATACTGGTGCAACATCTTCCAAGACCTCAAAAAGCTGTACCACTTGAGCGAGTCTTTTTTCTTGTCTCCACTTGCTAGGGCTGTCATTGGGACAGTCCTAGAGGGTCGTGCCAATGGATGAGTGGATGGATGGACGGTAGTCCAGGGATGATGTCCCTGTCTGTCCTGAACCGGGCCCTTCCTCCAATGAGAAGCCTTCCTGAGTGAGTATATACAGTCATCCCTTGGTATCCACGGAGGATTAGTTCTAGGGTCCCCGGAAATGCCAAAATCCATGGATGCTCAAGTCTCTGATAGAACATGGCGTAGTACTTACGTATAAGCTATGCATATCCTCCCGTAGACATTAGACCATTACTAGATTATATATGATATGTAATACAATACAGATGCTACATAAATGGTTGTGATACTGTATTCTTTAGGGAATGATGACAAGAACAAAGTCTGCACATATTCAATGGAAACATAACCATCCAATTTATTTTCTGAATATTTTCCATCTGCTGTTGCTGAATCTACAGATGCAGAGCTCCTGGATACGAGAGCCAAGTGTGCTTTGAGAGTAGGGCGGGTGAGGTTGCTACTGAGTACAGGGGAGCAGGTGTTGATCAGGAGGGCCCTGCACTGGGGCATCTGGACGTCCTGCCTCAGGACTTGAGACTCCGTTTGGATGGCACAGGCAGACTCAGCCCAGGTCAAAGCCCTCCCCTTTAAGGTTCATTTTATCCCAAGCTCTTTCTGGCCCCTGGAATTTGGCATGCCCTAGGCCCTGGGTGGAAGGACAGATGAGCCAGGTTTTAGATAACATGTCTAGAAGAGTGAGCCCCTACTGTGTGCCCGGCACTTTCCCCACAGGATCCTCTAGCTAGAATAGCCAAGGGTCATGGAGAGAAATACCCAGTTAAAGTGTCAGAAATGAAAAAGCGATACCATTAGAGACGCTCAAAAGACCATTGGGTAATAGTATTAGCATTTGTATTCTGAGATCCAACAGCAGCAGTCACTTCCCTCCACCCCTATGTGTATCCCAGGACCACCCTGGGCGGGGAAGGCTGAGGTTAGGGAGCACCCATGGATGCTCTGATGCCGGCCCTGGGCCTCGGGGGTGACAGTGATGAGGAACTGGGTGCACACACGAGTGGGGCAGCCGGGCCTGGCCAGAGAAGCAACACACACGTGCACAGACGTGTTTACCCACGTACGCGTGTGCACGCACGTGCACAAACACATTGCGGGCAGACATGTTGACGCCCCAGGCAGCGGAGGACCCTGACTCTGGGCCCTGCTGACCCGGGCAAGGCCCCGTTG
>NW_026656507.1:0-5736 GCF_009828535.3 Hylobates moloch
TATATATGGATTAATATTCATAGATATAAATGTTAAAATCTATTCACACAAATTCTTGTTCCTTGTTATCATTTTATGCTTGAAAATTTATTACATGTTTTTAATGCTAGTATCTACTGTTTGCTTCCTTTCTGAATGACATTTTTCTGCTTTATTGAGGTATGATTGAAAAATAAAAATTGTATATATTTAAGGTGTACAAAACATGATGTTCTGATAAACTTATACATTCTAAAATGGGTACCACAATCAAGGTAATTAACATATCCATCACATCACACAGTTTACCTCCGAAAGAGAAGGTAAGAATACTTGAGATAAAATACTATCTTATCTTATTAGTGTGGCAAAAATTTTAAAGATTCAAAAACAGCTAATCCTGATAAAAATGAAGGAAAATAGGTA
The DNA here is from genome assembly GCF_009828535.3 of Hylobates moloch. Classification (NCBI taxonomy): domain Eukaryota; kingdom Metazoa; phylum Chordata; class Mammalia; order Primates; family Hylobatidae; genus Hylobates; species Hylobates moloch. The sequence continues at coordinate 406 of NW_026656507.1, forward strand.
ATTCAGTGGGGATGAAGCTGTGACCTGCTGCAACTACTGGGGAATGTAAATCTAGTAATAACTATTACAAATTTTAAATGCAAATGTTCTTGACACAGAAACCCCAGATTTGGGATTCTAGTCTATAGAATTAAGAGCATCAGTTAACAAGAATATATGAAAGAGATATTTACTTAAGGCTTGGCTATAGTGTCAAAACACTGTAAACATCTGAATATCCACCCATTCAGTGAAATGGTTGAGTAAATGAGGCTCATTAGTGTAACAGAATGTTACCTAATATTCAAAGGAATGTGTTAGATCTCTATCAACTATTTGAGGAACAGCTAAAATATTTTCTTAGATAAATAAAGCAAGGTGCAAAGTAATGTGCACAAAATAATTTCATTTTAAAATACAACCACCGCCATCCTACGTATGTATATATGTGTATTTTGCATTTGAATGTATGGGTAAGTAGATGTGAGTGGAAGGATATACGCCAGCCAATAACACTAATAAGCTCAGTGGGAATGTGAGTAGAAAAGGGTAAGAATACTATTTTATTAATTTAGTTTTTGTTTTTGGAGATGGAGTCTCGCTCTGTTGCCCAGGCTGGAGTGCAGTGGCATGATCTCAGCTCACTGCAACCTCCACCTCTCGGGTTCAAGCAATTCTTCCTGCCTCAGCCTCCTGAGTAGCTGGGATCACAGGTGCCTGCCACCACATCTAGCTAGTATTTTTTTTGTAATACATTTTTTAAAATGCATTTTTTAGCCAGGCATGGTGGCCCACACTTGTAATCTCACCACTTTGGGAGGCCAAGGCAGGTAGATCACCTGAGGGTGGGAGTTCAAGACCAGCCTGACCAACATGGAGAAACCCCATCTCTACTATAAATACAAAATTAGCCAGGCATGGTGGCACATGCCTGTAATCCCAGCTACTCAGGATTGCATGCAGTCCCACTGCAGGGCCAGGGTTCAGACCAGGGACACAGCAGGGCTGGGGCAGGGCCAGGGCCAAGACCAGGAAAGGACAATGTCAGGACAAGGGCCATGGCAGGACCAGCAATGGGGCTAGGGCCAGAACAGGGACAGGGACAGGGTCAGGGCTATGGCCAGAATAGCATGGCAGCATAAGGCCAGGGCAAATTAGGGCCAGGACAGGGTCAGGACCAGGACTGGGCCATGGTATGGCCTTAAGTAGCAAAGGTGAAGGGCCAGGGTCCATGCCAGTGCAAGCAGCAGTCCAGGGCAGGGGCAGGGCCATGGCCAGGTCTAGGACAAGGCTGGGGCAGGGCCAAGGTCTGGGTCAGGGTCAGCACAAGACCAGGGCAGAGCCAGGGGAGGGGCAGGGCCATGGTAGGGCCAGGGCAGGGACAGGCCAAGGCAGAGTCAGGTTAAATCAGGGAGACCGAAGCAGGAGAACTGCTTTAACCCAGAAGGCAGAGGTTGCAGTGAGCCAAGATCACGCCATTGCACTCTGGCCTGGGCAACAAGAGTGAAACACCATCTCAAAAAAAAAATTAAATACAGAAAGATTAAAAAATCTAAACTTTAAAATCTAGAAAATATACAGACAAAAATTAAAAAGTATACCTCAAAAATCTTGGCACATGCCAGACAAAAAGGCATGTGAATGATTCCATTTATATGAAATATCTAGTTTAGAATAAGTAAATCCATAGAGACCAAAAACTACAACAGCGGTTGCCAAGGGCTGTGAGAGGAGAGGGACAGGGAGTGACTACTAACGGGTTTCTTTTTGGGAAGATGAAAAAACAGAAAGGACATCCACACCAAAACCCCATCTGTATGTCACCATCATCAAAGACCAAAGGTAGATAAAACCACAAAGATGGGGAAAAAACAGAGCAGAAAAACTGGAAACTCTAAAAATCATTGTACCTCTCCTCCTCCAAAGGAATGCAGCTCCTCACCAGCAACGGAACAAAGCTGGACGGAGAATGACTTTGACAAATTGAGAAAAGGCTTCAGACAATCAAACTACTCTGAGCTAAAGGAGGAAGTTTGAACCCATGGCAAAGAAGTTAAAAAACCTTGAAAAAAAAATAGACAAATGGATAACTAAAATAAACAATGCAGAAAAGCCCTTAAAGGACCTGATGCAGCTGAAAACCAAGGCACGAGAACTATGTGATGAATTCAAATGCCTCAGGAGCCAATTCGATCAAATGGAAGAAAGGGTATCAGTGATGGCAGATCAAATGAATGAAATGAAGCGAGAAGAGAAGTTTAGAGAATAAAGAAAAAAAGAAATGAACAAAGCCTCCAAGAAATATGGGACTATGTGAAAAGACTAAATCTACGTCTGATTGGTGTACCTGAAAGTGACAGGGACAATGGAACCAAGTTGGAAAACACTCTGCAGGATATTATCCAGGAGAAATTCCCCAATCTAGCAAGGCAGGCCAACATTTAAATTCAGGAAATACAGATAATGCCACAAAGATACTCCTCGAGAAGAGCAACTCCAAGACACATAATTGTCAGATTAACCAAAGTTGAAATGAAGGAAAAATGGTTAAAGGCAGCCAGAGAGAAAGGCTGGGTTACCCACAAAGGGAAGCCCATCAGACTAACAGTGGATCTCTTGGCAGAAACTCTACAAGCCAGAAGAGAGTGGGGGCCAATATTCAACATTCTTAAAGAAAAGAATTTTCAACCCAGAATTTCATATCCAGCCAAACTAAGTTTCATAAGTGAAGGAGAAATAAAATCCTTTACAGACAAGCAAATGCTGAGAGATTTTGTCACCAACAGGCCTGCCCTAAAAGAGCTCCTGAAGGAAGCACTAAACATGGAAAGGAACAACCGGTACCAGCCACTGAAAAAAACATTCCAAATTGTAAAGACCATTGAGGCTCGGAAGAAACTGCATCAACTAACGAGCAAAATAACCAGCTAACATCATAATAACAGGATCAAACTCACACATAACAATATTAACCTCATATGTAAATGGGCTACATGCTCCAATTAAAAGACACAGAGTAGAAAATTGGATAAAGAGTCAAGACCCATCAGTGTGCTGTATTGAGGAAACCCATCTCACATGCAGAGACACACATAGGCTCAAAATAAAGGGATGGAGGAAGATCTACCAAGCAAATGGAAAACAAAAAAAGGCAGGGGTTGCAATCCTCGTCTGTGATAAAACAGACTTTAAACCAACAAAGATCAAAAGACACAAAGAAGGCCATGACGTAATGGTAAAGGGATCAATTCAAAAAGAAGAGCTAACCATCCTAAATATATATGCACCAAACACAGGAGAACCCAGATTCATAAAATAAGTCCTTAGAGACATACAAAGAGACTTAGACTCCCACACAATAACGATGGGGGATTTTAACACCCCACTGTCAACATTAGACAGATCCACGAGACAGAAAGTTAACAAGGATATCCAGGAATTAAACTCAGCTCTGTAATAAGCAGATCTAATAGACATCTACAGAACTCTCCACCACAAATCAACAGAATATACACTCTTCTCAACACCACACCTCACCTATTCCAAAATTGACCACATAGTTGGAAGTAAAGCTCTCCTCAGCAAATGTAAAAGAACAGAAATTATAACTGTCTCTCAGACCACAGTGCAATCAGACTAGAACTCAGGATTAAGAAACTCATTCAAAACCGCTCAACTACATGGAAGCTGAACAACCTGCTCCTGAATGACTACTGGGTACATAACAAAATAAAGACAGAAATAAAGATGTTCTTTGAAACCAACGAGAACAAAGACACAATGTACCAGAATCTCTGGGACACATTCAAAGCAGTGTGTAGAGGGAAATTTATAGCACAAAATGCCCACAAGAGAAAACAGGAAAGATCCAAAACTGAAAACATAACATCACAATTAGAAGAACTAGAGAAGCAAGAGCAAACACATTCCAAAGCTAGCAGAAGGCAAGAAATAACTAAGATCAGAGCAGAACTGAAGGAAACAGAGACACAAAAAACCCTTCAAAAAATCAATGAATCCAAGAGCTGCTTTCTGGAAAGATCAACAAAATTGGTAGACCACTAGCAAGACTAACAAAGAAGAAAAGAGAGAAGAATCAAGTAGATGCAATAAAAAATGATAAAGGGGATATCACCACCAATCCCACAAAAATATAAACTACCATCAGAGAACACTATAAACACCTTTATGCAAATAAACTAGAAAATCTAGAAGAAACAGATAAATTCCTCAACAAACACACCCTCCCAAGGCTAAACCAGGAAGAAGTTGAATCCCTGGCTAAGGATTGACTTGGCAATGCGGGCTGTTTTTTGGTTCCATATGAACTTTAAAGTAGTTTTTTCCAATTCTGTGAAGAAAGTCATTGGTAGCTTGATGGGGATGGCATTGAATCTATAAATTACTTTGGGCAGTATGGCCATTTTCATGATATTGATTCTTCCAACCCATGAGCATGGAATGTTCTTCCATTTGTTTGTATCCTCTTTGATTTCATTGAGCAGTGGTTTGTAGTTCTCCTTGAAGAGGTCCTTCACATCCCTTGTAAGTTGGATTCCTAGGTATTTTATTCTCTTTGAAGCAATTGTGAATGGGAGTTCACTCATGATTTGGCTCTCTGTTTGTCTGTGATTGGTGTACAAGAATGCTTGTGATTTTTGTACATTGATTTTGTATCCTGAGACTTTGCTGAAGTTGCTAATCAGCTTAAGGAGATTTTGGGCTGAGACCATGGGATTTTCTAGATATACAATCATGTCATCTGCAAACAGGGACAGTTTGACTTCCTCTTTTCCTAATTGAATACCATTTATTTCCTTCTCCTGCCTGATTGCTCTGGCCAGAACTTCCAGCACTATGTTGAATAGGAGCTGTGAGAGAGGGCATCCCTGTCTTGTGCAAGTTTTCAGAGGGAATGCTTCCAGTTTTTGCCCATTGAGTATGATATTGGCTGTGGGTTTGTCATATATAGCTCTTATTATTTTGAGATACGTGGAGGCATCACGCTACCTGGCTTCAAACTATACTACAAGGCTACAGTAACCAAAACAGCATGGTACTGGTACCACAACAGAGATATAGATCAATGGAACAGAACAGAGCCCTCAGAAATGATGCCACATATCTACAACTATTTGATCTTTGACAAACCTGACAAAAACAAGAAATGGGGAAAGGATTCCCTATTTAATAAATGGTGCTGGGAAAACTGGCTAGCCATATGTAGAAAGCTGAAACTGGATCCCTTCCTTACACCTTATACAAAAATTAATTCAAGATGGATTAAAGACTTAAATGTTAGACCTAAAACCATTAAAATCCTACAAGAAAACCTAGGCAATACCATTCAGG
>NW_026656508.1:0-5734 GCF_009828535.3 Hylobates moloch
ATATACATATATATATATATATATGTATAGTGAAAGTTTAGTTATTATCCTGAGGCTAGAATTTCTGCACTGGACACACTATGGATACTCCCCCGACTCCCACCTTATATACTATACAATAAATATTAAGTGGAGGTCATTTTAGTGATTCAATAAGCCCTGGGCATAGGAATAGTAATGACAATGAACAATCCTAATGGCAAACATTTATTGGACACTTAGAAAATATCACGCTCTGTGCTAAGCAATTAAAGTTTGTAATCTGTACAACCACACTGTGGCATATGTCCCCATAATAACTGATAGTACTCCTATTTTACAAATGAGAATATTGAGCTTTAGTTAACATCCCTTAAATAGTCTCATAGCTTGTAAGTGCCAAAACTAAGAATCAAAGCCAAGTCTTGAATATTATCCTTCACTTATAACATGGGACTAAGGCTTACTTACATATCAACATATTAAGAAGTCTGGATGTCATTTATAACCCTTTATACCTAAAAACTAGGTAGCAAATCAAGGTGAAAGTCAAAGCATGTTGCCAGACAATTGCTGCTGTACTTTATACTTTGGCTTTGTGTGCTATTTGCTAAAGCTAAGAATTAAATTTGAAGAGGAATGAGGCAGAATGGTGTATATGAAAATATCTCTTCATTGCCTACACAACATTCAATAACCTTTTCCTGCTGCTAGATATTATTCAGGTGGTGCCTACAGTACCTTGATTTCAGAGATTTTGGTTCTCACCATAGGCTAGGGAGCAAAGCTCCATTGGTATAAACCATTGTAGTTATCTAATTGTCTTTTGTCAATTATTGGTCTGGAAGTGGTCATGTGAATTACTTTTAACCCAAAAGATATAAGAGAAAGTCTTCTGGACTGAGCTTCTAGAAAGGCATTACATTCTCAATTAAAAAAAAAAAAAGATATGGCTTATGTAGATCTTTGCTTCTTTTTCTTTCTTCTTGCCTGGAATACAGATATAATGCTTGTTGCTACATCAGCCATGTTGTGACCAAGAAATGACAAGGATGAGAGTGAAAGACAATATACTAAGCATGGCAGTGTACAAAGGACGCAAAAAGATCTTGGGTCTCTGATACTATGGTTGAGCAACTGCATCAGCCCTGGGCAACCTATCATCAACATTCATGTTACAATGTGAGGAAAAAAAGGAAAAAATAACCCTTAATTGTTCATCCACGATAGGTTTTTCTTGATCTGCAGCAGAATATGATTTTAAATGATAAAAGCTTTAAAACATGACCTACAATATGTGCAGTTGCTGGACAATTTTTGTTGAAATATTTATCACAGTAAAAATCACAAACTCCCAAACCACCTTTGCTGACCCAACTACTGGGTACCAGCAAGCTCTTTGTCATCTAGACTGCCTTGTGCTAGACTCAGTGCCTTTGGATTCAGAGGAAAGAAAGGCCAGGGCAATGACTTCAAGCAACCCTGTGGTATCTGTTTAAGTCATAAACTATCTTGTAGACCTCAGGCTAGCAGGTTGATTTAACATTTTATGACACACTTTAGAGCAATAAATACCTAGAATTTTGAAATGAGTCCATGGTAACGTTGGCAGAAATGACTGTGAGTAATGTGAAAAAGAACTTGGAGTGTTAGAATTCTGTAAGCATGAGACTTACTGAAGTGAGGTCCCATAATCATTATAAAATGTAAATGTTAGATTTATAGGAGCGTTCACAGCTTTAGTATCTTTATCACAAAAACATTTTCAAATTTATTTCTTATGTGCAATCTAATTTGTATAAATCCTTCTACACTCCAGGATTCACTTTATTAATCTGTAATATTTCCCTATAGTAACTGTAATAAGCCAAGGAAATAACAATTTGGGGGAGCTTCTCTATATTTAGAAAAGTTAAGAAAGTGAAACCTTTCTGGGAAACATATTTAAGATTCCTAAAGGCCTCTAGTATTTCATTGAATTTTAACGTGACTGGAAATAAGTATAAGGTTCATTTGTAGAGATTTGTCTTTTTAAAAGAGCTTCTTCCCATTTGATTTACTTTTGTGTAAAACTTTTGGTTTATATAAACTATTGTTTCCTATAATGAAAAATATTAATATTATGCTTAAAATTTCCAAACTGTTGTTGGTTTCCACACCTTGAAGAAGATACTAGTGTGTCAACACAAGCAAAGCACATGCACCAAACTTCAGATGTTTATCATTTGTAGCTAGAGAAATGTAATTATTTTAAGTGGCTATAATTTAATGTTTTGACATTTCTCGAATTACAGTATGAAAATGACTTTACACTTTTGCTAGCAAGTACATGAGAGACCAATAAGGCAATATTTAGAAGCACATTGCAAAGAGAAGGCACTTCCACTAGTATATAAGATATCTCAATAACATCTGATCAAGAAACAGTTCAATAAACATGGAGGTTTTTGGTCCACTTTTTTTTAGCATGTGTGAATTTTGCCATCTCGTTACATTTCAAATACTTTTATCATGTTTACATGCTGAAGTCATTTGAAAGGTAACTTACCTGTTGGGAATTTTGAGAGTCAGAAGTCAATTAAATCCTACTTTTTTTTTTTTTTTTTTTTTTTTGAGATAGAATTTCTCTCTGTTCCCCAGGCTAGAATGCAGTGGCACGATCTTGGCTCACTGTAACCTCCACCTTCCAGGTTCAAGCAATTCTTCGCCTCAGCCTCCTGAGTAGCTAGGATTACAGGTGTACACCACCACGCCTGGCTAATTTTCTATTTTTAGGAGAGATGGGGTTTCGCCATGTGAGCCAAGCTGGTCTCAAACTCCTGACCTCAGGTGATCCACCCACCTCAGCCTCCCAAAGTGCTGGAAATATAGGCGTGAGCCACCACACCCAGCCTAAATCCTATGTTAAGTGGTAATACCCAGGCAAATTGAAGGTGAGTGTTTTGGGCAGTAAATAAATTAAACATATAATTTCAAAAAAGAGATTGTTAAAATGAAGTATGTAATTTTCAGATATGTGTGTGTACACATGTATATACACACACTCATTTTCCTTTCAGTAGCCACGAAGTGAAATTGTTGGTAGTTAACACTAAATTTAGTCCAATCTTTGCTTATGGAAATCTTAGCAATGAAAAGATATATATAAATATGAAATAATTTACTTTATTTCAACTCTAATATTCTCTACAATTTTGGAACGGTCAAAGACAGGGTAGCTAACTGCTTTCTAACAATTGAAAGTCAATTTCCTTAATTGAAAAGTAAATATAAAAATAACATATAGCTATCAAAGGATTAGCTTCACCATGCATCATTGCTTTATGAACTGAGTGTATTATTCTGTTTGTGGAATAAGCACTTAAGAGAAATTTAAGTTATGTAGGCTGTCTAGCATTTGGGCAAGAATGGAAAATACCCATCAAATTTTATTAAAAATATTTCCTTTATGAAGCCATCTCTAACATTTCTCAGCTGCTTTCATATACACTAAATTGGTAAACATTTCTTACTAAAGATAACTTGTTTTGTCATTCAGAGAAAATTATTTGAAATTTGAAATCACTGCCCCTGCTTTGCTATTTAGTCTATTATTAGTCAATTAAAAGAACAAGTTAAAGTGATTGATATAAAAATACTGAAAGTTACTTATAAGTCTTACTTGTTCCTATCTCACAGGAAGATAAAACACCTTGTTCAAATTTACAAGAAAAAAACCAACAACCTCATCAAAAAGTGGACAAAGGATATGAACAGACACTTCTCTAAAGAAGACATTTATGCAGCCAACAGACACATGAAAAAAAAGCTCATCATCACTGTTCATTAGAGAAATACAAATCAAAACCATAATGAAATACCATCTCATGCCAGTTAGAATGGCAATCATTAAAAAGTCAGAAAACAACAGATGCTGGAGAGGATGTGGAGAAGTAGAAACACATTTACACTGTTGATGGGAGTGTAAATTAGTTCAACCATTGTGGAAGACAGTGTGGCAATTCCTCAAGGATCTAGAACTAGAAATACCATTTGACCCAGCCATCCCATTACTGGGTGTATATATTCAAAGGATTATAACAATTAACACATATGTTTATTGCGGCACTATTCCCAATAGCAAAGACTTGGAACCAAACCAAATGCGTATCAATGATAGATTGGATAAAGAAAATGTGGCACATATACACCATGGAATACTATGCATCTATCAAAAAGGATGAGTTCATGTCCTTTGCAGCGACATGGATGAAGCTGGAAACCATCATTCTATGCAAACTAACCCAGGAACAGAAAACCAAACACCACATGTTCTCACTCAAAAGTGAGAGTTGAACAACGAGAACACATGGACACAGAGAGGGGAACATCACACACCGGGGCCTGTCGAGGGGTCAGGGTCAAGGGGAGGGATAGCATTATAACAAATAGCTAGTGCAAGCAGGGCTTAAAACCTAGATGACAGGTTGATGGCTGCAGAAAACCACCATGGCACTTGTATACCTATGTAACAAACCTGCATATTCTGCACATGTATCACAGAAGTTAAAGTATAATAACAAATAAAAACACCTTTTATCTTATTTCATTTTTCAATAAATACATATTTATTGAGTCCTTACCATGTGTTAGATATTATATCTTCAGTTATGTCAGTAAACTAAACAAAAACCTTACCCTACTTAACCTTGAACTCCAGAGCTTGCAGATAGTCAATAAATAATAAAGGCAATAAACACATTAAACAGTAAGTTATTAGATGGCATGTGCTATTAGAGAAAGAAAAAGTAAACTGGAATCAGAAAAAATTGAGTTAAAGAGGCAGAATGTGAAAAATCACAATTTTAAATGAAATTTTCAGGGTATGCCTTATTTCCTGTGGTGTAAATACTTCCACTATGGTTAATTTCAAGCTACCAAAGGTTTGAAAAATAGCTAACAAAATTCTTGAATATTTAACAATTGGTTCTTATTGGTAAAAGGGGACTCAGCACAAAATTTGAGCAAAGACTAAGAAATGGAAGGTGTTAGCCAAACAAACATCTGGGGGAAGACCCTTCCAGAGGGAGCAGTTAGAGCAAAGGCAGTACCTGGAGGGTTTGAGGAGCAGCAGATAGGTCAGCCTAGGGCAAGAGGTGACGGGGAATAGGAGAAGCAATCAGATTCTGAAGGACCTTCTAGGACTTTGCAAAGGCTTTCATTTTCACCCTGAGTGAAAAAGAATCCACTGAAATGTACTGAGAAGAGGAGTGACATGATCTGACTTACATTTTCCTTTTTTTTCTTTTTTATTATACTTTAAGTTCTAGGGTACATGTGCACAACGTGCAGGTTTGTTACATAGGTATACATGTGCCATGTTGGTTTGCTGCACCCATCAACTCGTCATTTACATTAGGTATTTCTCCTAATGCTATCCCTCCCCCATACCCTCAGCACTCCCCCCAACCCCACTGCAGGTACCAGTGTGTGATGTTCCCCCACCCTGTCCATGTGTTCTCATTGTTCAATTCCCACCTATGAGTGAGTACAGGCAGTGTTGGGTTTTCTGTCCTTGTGATAGTTTGCTGAGAATGATGGTTTCCAGCTGCATCCATTTCCCTGCAAAAGATGTGAATTCATCATTTTGACGGCTGCATAGTATTCCATGGTGTATATGTGCCACATTTTCTTTATCCAGTCTATCATTGATGGACATTTGGGTTGGCTCCAAGTCTTTGCTATTGTGAATAGTGCCCCAGTAAACATACGTGTG
>NW_026656509.1:0-5733 GCF_009828535.3 Hylobates moloch
GGGCTGGGGAAGGCTTTGGCGCATGCTCCGTACCTAGGGCAGGTTTTTGCTGCGGGTAGCAGGGCTCCTGTCACACCGGCTGGCGGGTTGTGGCGGTGCCAGCCTGTGTGTGCGAGTGTGTCTGCGTGCCTGCGCCTGGGCGGACAGCCCGGAGCGGCAGTGCGACTCGCCGGGAGAGGCGTCTCCGCTGAGGCGCCTCGCCCGCTGCCGCTGCGCTGCGGGGGCCGCTCTGCAAACTTGCGGCGAGCGCCGTCAGCCTTCGCGGCTCCACAGCCCCGCGACCTGCGGGCAAAGGCGCAGGGCGCGCGTGCCGGGCGCGGTGCCCGCGGCCGGCCAGAGCGGCGGGAGCGGGCCGCGCCTTCGCCCTTGGCCCGCGCCCTGGCGAGCCTCATGCAGCCCCAGCGCTCGCAGCCGCAGCTACCGGCTGCCCGGCTGCGCGCGGTAGGTCCAGGACCCGAACCCCGCTTCCCAGCGCCTGAGCGCCTGCAAGCCGCCGGCGGGATGCCGCGCGTCGCATGAGAGCGCCGCGCCGGGGCGGGAGCAGGGAGCGGGCCGGCCTGGGCGCCCCCGGGAGCGCAGGGCGCCCCACGCCGCAGCCGCAGCCGAGCGCGCCGGCGCCCGCCTCCCCCGCCCGGCTCGCAGGCCCCGGCTCTGCAAGCCCCGAGGGCCGCGAAGCCGCCAGCCAGCCATACGCCTCGGCGTCAGGGGCATGGAGGAACGGCGGGCTCCGAGCCGCGCCCCGGAGTCCGCGAAACTTCGAGCGGGCGCCAGTCCGCCCTGCTGCCGCCGCCGCCGCTTCGCCTGCCGGCCTGAGAGCGGGACCGTGGATGAAAGGTTCAACAAGTGGCTGCTGACGCCGGTGCTCACTCTCCTCTTCGTGGTCATCATGTACCAGTACGTGTCCCCCTCCTGCACCAGCTCCTGCACCACCTTTGGGGAGCAGCCCCGCGCGGGGGAGGCCGGCCCGCCCGCCGGGCTCAGGCGCCGCCCGAGGAGTGGGAGCGGCGGCCTCAGTTGCCCCCGCCGCCCCGGGGGCCCCCCGAGGGACCTCGGGGGGCCGCGGCGCCGGAGGAGGAGGACGAGGAGCCCGGAGATCCCCAGGAGGGGGAGGAAGAGGAGGAGGAAGACTAGCCAGACCCCGAGGCCCCAGAGAACGGCTCCCTGCCCCGGTTCGTGCCGCGCTTCAACTTCACCCTGAAGGACCTGACCCGCTTCGTGGATTTCAACATGAAAGGGCGCGACGTGATCGTGTTCCTCCACATCCAGAAGACCGGGGGCACCACTTTCGGCCGGCACCTGGTGAAGAACATCCGGCTGGAGCAGCCTTGTAGCTGCAAAGCCGGCCAGAAGAAGTGCACCTGCCACCGGCCTGGCAAGAAGGAGACGTGGCTCTTCTCCCGCTTCTCCACCGGCTGGAGCTGCGGGCTGCACGCCGACTGGACGGAGCTCACCAACTGCGTGCCGGCCACCATGGAGAAGAAGGACTGTCCCCGCAACCACAGCCACACCAGGTACTGTCCCCCACTGCGTCTCTGTTCTTCACCGCCACCCCCCGTCCCTCTTCCCCAGTCCTGACCCAGAGCGACCCCGCGCTCCCTGCCCCTGCCGATGGTTTCCTGGCGTCTTCAGCGGTTGGCGCTGTGGCTTTGGGGAGGGATGAGAAACCTCTGGATAGTGCCCAGGTCCTGAACTCGTTCTTCCCCCAGCCCCCACCGCTTCCCGCCACCCCTCTGCCTTCATCCTCTAAGATGTGCGGAGCCACCGTGTGGATCCTTCCTGGTGCGTGCCTAGCACTGCCTGGCCTCCCTCCCAGTGGACGCTGGAAAAACGCCTTGAAATGGGGAGGAGATCGCGGTCTGGGTTAGACCAGCCTTGTAGAACTGTGAACTTAAGTTTTGGGAGTGCAAACCCAAACCCAGGAAAAGGAAGGGGGAGTAGAGAGGCAGGGCAGGAGTTTTCCAGGCGTGGTGAAGCTGGAGACGAATATAATCCCTCCATAAGTGGCTTTTGGGTGGCAGCTCAGGAAACAGTCAATCCTCTTGATGCCACTTTGAAGACACACGTGCAAATTCCTGTTCTACCTCGATAGATAACTCTAATTCTGGAGATGGTCTTTGTTACCCAGCAGTGCCAGGATTTGGACTCACCTGTCCTCCGATTTCCATGCTCTTCCTAGGCCATTACATCAACTTATTCCAAAAGTATGTTAAATGCCTACAGGGTGCCTGACAGTGTGCTAGGTGTTAAGTGAGTATAAAGATAACATAACATCCCTTGTTTTCAGGATGGAATGACATTCTTGATCCCCTGCCTCCCAGCCTTAAAAAACAGTAATACAGTGGAGAATTAGGAAAGTTAAAAATCTTAATAGCCAATGAAACTGCTTACATTATTAACAAGCTTTGAGAGAGACATGGGCTTAATAATTTGGTTGAAGGTTCTTTCTGCCCATTGCAATTTGAAGATTAATCTGACATGCTTGCTAAAGGACGAAAATATTAAAAGCTTGGAACGCTAGTTCATTGAAGTTTTTATCTTAAAGGTTTCAAACAATGTGGTATGAGGAAATAGGAATTTAAAAGCTCAAGCCCATTATGTTGATATCCCAGATAGCGTTTGCATTTGACGTTATAGAAAAGCTTCATTTACTGGAAGCTACCCAGATTCTGGAATTTACCACCACTGAAGCATCTAATTCTACTTCATTTCTCCAAGAATGAGCAAAATTTCATTACGGGATTTTTTACTCTGGCAATTCTTCAGATAACTTTCCCTCCTCCCTGCTCCTTTTCCTGTTTCGTGCACATTGGTTAGAATAAGAAACTGGATTTGGAATGAGGGCATTAGGCTCTTCCCTTAGTATATTTTACGGATCCTTTGCTTTTAAATATTTTTAATAGTGTATTACTTTAGATCCTGCCACTCTCTTTTAGCTTAAAACAGTTTTTCAATTAAGTATTACTTCCAAACCTCCTAACACATAACACTATTACTTCAGTGAGACACAATTTCTGCTACATTTCATCCAACCTTGTACTCCCTGTTTAGATTAATTCCTGATTGACCCCAAAGGGTTTGCTAGACTGCTTCCCAGCTTCCATTTCACTAAAACTGGAGTCTTACTGATTATCACATAAAAACGTCTGATTACTGTTCACTAGGGGCTGGGGTTATTTTTGTCCCAGGTTCATAAAAGTCTTAGTAAATAGATGAAGATTTTAAAGGACTTAGAGGAGGATGTGGAATCTAAAAATAATTAGATTTTTGCTTAGTGATGAATAATGTTACTACAGACCCTGAATAGGTGACAAGCAGTAAGGTCTCACTTCTATAGGAAATACTTAATATCTCTTTATTCGGTTGACACAGGAAAACTCCACTGTGACTGTTTAAACATATGCTTTCTAGTGTATGGTCAAGTTATTTTCTTTGTTTAGTAATGGAGCATAAACATTCACTTCTCCCTGAATCACAAGTTAGCAGGCAATTAGTCACCCTGTTCTGGTTTCCTTTTCTTTCTAAAAAAAAAAAAAAAAAAACCTTTTTGGTAGTATTTTATTTTTACCTCATTTTATAATCCTTTCTTTTCCTTCCCACCCTCTCTCTCTCCCCAGTAATTCTCAATTACTTTCTTGCTCTAGATACTGTAGGAGGGAATAGTTGTGGCATATGTGAAGTGCCCTGCATCAAAAGCTATAGGGAAAAAGTTGAAAGGATGTTAACAGTAGCATCTCTCTAGCAGAGAAGATTGAATTAGTTGTCTGTCATTGTAATGTCTGTGTACAGCATTCTGCAGTCAACTAGATTAGCCTGGATAATGGAGGGTATATTTTCACAATGCAAAATGGCAGATAATCTATTGGTACATAATGGGAACAAGGTTCTACTTCAAATAGGGCTGACTCTAAGCAAAATTGATAAGTGGATCTTGTTGATTTCGGTTCCCTAGTCTTTCTGCTTTTGGTCCCCCCAAAGCGCCTCCTCCCAATTTCGCTCAGAGATCAATGCCCTTATGGATCACATAATGGGTAAGAGTAAGGATTCTGGAGTCAGATAAATATGGCTCTTGTACTTAGTAGCCATGTACCCAGGGGTAAGTTACTCTTTCTGAGTCTCAGTTTCTTCACTTTTAAAGTGTAGATAATAATTAGTATGGCCATTATAGGGGTGTTGTGAGAACTAAATGAATCAATGCATGCAAAATGCTTAGCATAGTATATATGCATAGTATAATATGCTGGCATATCGTACTTACTATGTGGACATATAGTAATACTGCAATATCAGTTGTTAATTGCAACGATTGGTTCCCTACTCAAGGCCTTCTTCCTAAAAAACCATGAGGTCAGTTTCTTAGAGAAGATCTGTATAAATGGGTCACCTTTCAGAGATACCATTTCATGATTACTTGTATTAAGCATCCTAGGTTGCAAACTTAAATAATAAGTTGAAAATTATGGCCATTTGGGCATCAGTCTTTGCAGGGGGCAAGGTGGGGAACAAAGTTGGGGGCACACAGTATAATTGGATATACATTCCGTTGGTAACACAAAAAACTATCTGGAATGGTGAGAGAGGTGAGAACATCTAGGACTGAAGGTAGAAGCAGGAAGCCAACTCTGAAAAGAAATAATGGCGAACTTGAAGAGGCCGTCATATGGATTATGTGGGTCGTGAAGGGGCAGGACCCCGGGCTGGTGGTTTGAATCCAGCACAGAGGTAACTTCTGACTACAGAAACTGGTTAGAATAGGATGATGGCACATCGGAATTACCTCTTTTATCATATCACTGATGATTTTTTCCCATTATTTTTGTGTTGCTTTCCCCCCCCAAGTTATTTTTTTGGCAGGTTATTCTTTCTCACTCTCTTTATGCTTCCTTCTTTATTACTGTACACCCCTTAATCTGCATGTCCAGAGCCTTAAAAGACTCCTTTTTATTATTCTTGAGCATGTATAGAATCATAGCATTTTATGGCTAAAAAGGACTGAAGAGAGAATCTAGTCCCACATTTTTCATGGGGAATGTAACCATAAAAAGGTGAAATGATATACCTAAGGTTTCTTGAGGGAATTCATGTCTTCATTTTCATAATTTATATTCAATGTTTTGCTTACTATACGTCTTCTGTTTACTATGGAAAGTGTAGTGGAGTGTGCCTTAAGCACCTACTTACTATGTGCCAGGCACTATGATAGTTCTGGGAATTGCGTTTTGAATATTGGCAGCCCTGTGTAGCCTAGGCTTCATCTCTGGTAAGTGAGTATCACTCCTATTCTTAAATAATGATGGAAAGATATTCTATCTGCATCATTTTGTAGGATAGAACGGCAATTTTTCTCTTTTATAACCTGTATTCCGTTAGTTTTGTTAGAATAGTTTGAACCCTGTGGATGTTATATTAAATAGGACCTTCTGTGTTGCAGGTTATACCAACCTAACCCAAATTTATTTCAGCCAGAGGGGAATTATTGGCTAACCCAGTCACCCCACCGGAAGGTTGGGGAGAGGTGGTTTCAGGAATGACTGGAACTGGAGATTTGGGGTCTTTCTTCCCATAGTCCTTTCCATATTGATCTTATTCTATCAAATTGGCCAATTCCACAAGATGGGAAATGTTCTTCATATCTAATAGCTCCACAAGCCGAGAGGGAAGCAGGCCTTCTCTGAGTTCCAGTTTGAAGTTTTGGGGAATGACTCTGATTAGCCCAGCTTGGAACTTGTGACTATT
>NW_026656510.1:0-5731 GCF_009828535.3 Hylobates moloch
TCTGACTTTGTTCATTGAAAATAAAGATTTTGAGATTTATCTTTGCTGTAGCATGTATCCATAGTTCATTCCTTTTATGCTGGATAGTATTGAATTATATGAATATACCACATTATTTTTTCACCAGTTGATGTACATACAGGCTGTTTCTAACTTTGGCTACTATGAATTACATTGGAATAAATATTTATGTGCAAGTCTTTTTTAATGTTAATCATTCTGTTATGTATGAAATGCTATCCCAATATGGTTTAATTTGTATTTCACTTATAACCTTCTTTTCATATTTTTATTAGCAATTCATATATATTTTGGTATAATATCTTCAAACCTTTTGCCTGTTTTTAATTGGTTTGCCTTTATTTTTGAGAGGTAAGAGTTCTATGCATATACTGGATATAAGTCCCTTTCAGATACACATTTTGCAATATTTTTCACCATGAGGTGGAATGTCTTTTTATGCCTAATAAGAAGTTGTTTTTGAGTGCTGAAGTTTTGAATTTTGATGGGATCCATTTTATCATTTTTTAATGGAATGTGTTTTTATGTCATAACTAAGAAATATCTGCCTAACCAAGATATTAAATATTTTCTCCTATAGAAAAATGTGTTAGAATTTTAAATCCTATATTTAGGAGCCTAGGCAACATAGCAAGGCCTCATCTCTACTAAAGGTAATAAAAAAAAAAATAAGCAGGTGTGCTGGTGTGTACCTGTAGTCCCAGCTACTTGGAAGGCTGAGGCAGGAGGATCACTTGAGCCCAGGAGATTGAGGCTTCAGTGAGCTATGATTGTGCCACTGTGCTCCAACCTGGGCAACACAGTAAGACCTTTCTCAAAAAAAATACTTATTTGGGGTCTATAATGTATTTTGAGTTAATTTTTTGTGTATTGTAAGAGTTATGAGCCTTGGCTTAGCTTTCTGCATGTGGATATCCCTTTGCCCCAAACAGTTGGTTAAAAAGGTTATCCTTTCCTCAATGAATTGCCTTGGTACCCTTATCATAAGATCACTTGACTGTTGTAAAAATGAGCCAAGGACAGCCCCTCTATATTGGCCCCCATGTCGTTTACTCCTTCACAGCACGTTGTTAGCTTAAAGCCTGTCTGCACCAAATTCAAATTATTACACATCCAAAATGTTCTAAATGTAGCCCGAATAAGCATATTATTGCCTCTTCTACTCCCTGCCTTTGACTCCACAAAAGTGCACACCGCTTCTGTTAGCCTTAGATAACACAAACACTGTAACTATAAAAGATCCCAAATCACTGCTGCCCTTTGGAGCTTTCTGACCCAGAGACTTCTCACTTTGCAGCTGAACGACACTGCTTAAAGTCATAAGCTACCTCTCTGAATCACCTGTCTCTTGGAAATTTCTTCAGCCACTTCACCTTCTTAGTGGAGACCTCATGATATTTCTCATGGATCTTGTGGTGAGGGATTTACTCTTTCATACAACCCTCTTCAAGCACCATGTAATAAAATTTGTTGTACAATGATATTGTTTGGTTGTTTTGTGTTTTTCTTGGTCAGTCCCAATATCTTCAAACTTACCACAACTATAAATAAAAGAATTTATTTCTAGAATTTGAACTCAGTTTCATTAATGTATAATGTCTAGCCTTATGAAAGTACCACACCATCTTGACTACCATAGTTTGATAGTTTCTTTTAAAAAATTGGAAAGTGAAAGCCCTCCATCATTTTTCTTCTTTTTTGTTCAAAATAGTTTTGGCTACTCTGAGTCTCTTGCATTTCCATATAAATTTTATAATAATATTGTCAATTCCTGCAAAGACAACACCTTTTTGAATTTTAAAAGAGAATACATTGAATCAGTAGATCAGTTTGAGGAGAATTGGCATTTTAACAGTATCACGTCTTCCAATGCATAAGCAAATTCTTTTCATTTATTTTTCTTTAATTTCTCAAAGGCTTATTTCACTTACTGCAATGTCCTCCAGTTTCATTCTTGTTGCTGCAAATGACAGAATTTCATTCTTTTCTATGGCTGAATAATATTCCATTGTGTATAGGTATCACACCTTTTTCCATTCACTTACTGATGAACATTTAGGTTGCTTCCATGTCTTGGCTAATGCTGCAATGAACATGAGTGTGCAGATACCCCTTTAAGATCCTGCTTTCTATTTTTTTGTTTGTTTTGCAAAGGGATGTGTTTAATAGAATCTTCAGACAGATTTCCCACCTTTCTACACCACCTCTCCCTTTTCCTTCAGGCTTATTCGAGCTTTCATTCCACATATAAGTAACAGATTAAATACCTTACAAGATACAGCACAGTTGATATTGAAGAATAAGGAGTGTACTCTCATTTTAAAAGTATTAAGCATTGGAATTCCCCTGACCCATGAAATAAAGCAAGTTTTATATACAATTCCTGTGCCTTTTTGTAACATTTTCTTACATAAATCTAAATATTTTACAATCAAGTTGTTTTTCTCCAAACACAAATTTGAGTGAAACAGATATCCAACCTGTGAACTTGTTTCTTCACTAAAATATAAATGCTATCCAATATTAAGAGTAAATATCAAGACAGTCAAATAGGAGCAACTCCGATATGCAGCTTCCAGCGTGATCAATGCAGAAGATGGGTGATTTCTGCATTTCCAACTGAGAAACCTGGTTTATCTCATTGGGACTGGTTGGACAGTAGGTGAAGCCCATGTAGGGTGAGCCAAAGTACGTTGGGGCATCGCCTCACCAGGGAGGTGCAAGGGGTCAGGGGATTTCCCTTTCCTAGCCAAAGGAAGCAGTGCCTTCACTGAAGATGGTACTGGAAAAATGGGACACTCCTGCCCAAATACTGCACTTTTCCAATGGTCTTAGCAAATGGCACACCAGGAGATTGTATCCCATGCCTGGCTTGGTGGGTCCCACACCCATGGAGCCTTGCTCACTGTTAGTGCAGCAGTCTGAGATTGACCTGTGAGGCAGCAGCCTGGCAGGGGAAGGGGTGTCCACCATAGCTGAGACTTGAGTAGGTAAACAAAGTGGCAGGGAAGCTTGAACTGGGTGGAGCCCACCTCAGCTCAGCAAAGCCGGCTGCCTCTGTAGACCCCACCTCTGGGGGCAGGGCATAGCTGAACAAAAGGCAGCAGAAACTTCTGCAGACACAAACATCCCTGTCTGGCAGCTCTGAAGAGAGTATTGGTTCTCCCAGCATGGTGTTTGAGCTCAGAGGATGGACAGATTGCCCCCTCAAGTAGGTCCCTGACCCCTGTGTAGCCTAACTGGGAGACACCTCCCAGAAGGGGCCAAATGACACCTCATACAGGTGGGTGCCCCTCTAGGACGAAGCTTCAAGAGGAAGGATCAGGCAGCAATATTTGCTGTTCTGCAGCCTCTGCTGGTGAAACCCAGGCAAACAGAGTCTGGAGTGGACCTTCAGCAAACTCCAACAGGCCTGCAGCTGAGGGACCTGACTGTTAGAAGGGAAACTAACAAAGAAAAAGGAATAGCATCAACATCAACAAAAACGACATCCACACCAAAACCCCATCTGTAGGTCACCAACATCAAAGATCAAAGGTACATAAAACCACAAAGATAGGGAGAAACAAGAGCAGAAAAGTTGAAAATTCTAAAAACCGGAGCACTTCTTCTCCTCCAAAGGATTGCAGCTCTCACCAGCAATGGAACAAAGCTGGATGGAGAATGACTTTGATGAGCTGACAGAAGTAGGCTTCAGAAGGTTGGTAATAACAAACTTCTCTGAGCTAAATGAGAATGTTCAAACCAATCGCAAGGAAGCTAAAAACCTTGAAAAAAGATTACACAAATGGCTAACTAGAATAAACGGTGTAGAGAAGACCTTAAATGACCTGATGGAGCTGAAAACCATGGCATGAGTGCTACATGACACATGCACAAGCTTCAATAGCCATTTCAATCAAATGGAAGAAAGGGTATCAGTGATTAAAGATCAAATTAATGAAATAAAGTGAGAAGAGAAGTTTAGACAAAAAAGAGTAAAAAGAAACAAACAAAGCCTCCAATAAACATGGGACTATGTGAAAAGACCAAATCTACATTTGATTGGTGTACCTGAAAGTGACAGGGAGAAAAGAACCAAGTTGGAAAACACTCCTCAGGATATTATCCAGGAGAACTTCCCCAATCTAGCAAGGCAGGCCAACATTCAAATTCAGGAAATACAGAGAACACCACAAAGATACTCCTCAAGAAGAGCAACCCCAAGACACATAATTGTATTTTGTCACCACCAGGCCTGCCTTACAAGAGCTCATGAAGGAAGCACTAAACATGGAAAGGAATAACCAGTACCAGCCACTGCAAAAATATGCCAAATTGTAAAGACTATCAATGCTAGGAAGAAACTGCATCAACTAATGGGCAAAATAACCAGCTAACATCGTAATGACGGATCAAATTCACACATAAAAATATTAACCTTAAAAGTAAATGGGCTAAATACTCCAGTTAAAAGACACAGACTGGCAAATTGGTTAAACAGTCAAGACGCATTGGTGTGCTGTATTCAGGAGACCCATCTCATGTGCAGAGACACACATAGGCTCAAAATAAAGGGATGGAGTAAGATTTACCAAGCATTATTTAAGAAAAAAAATAAATTTTTTTTTTTTTTTTTCTCTGATAAAACAGACTTTAAATGAACCAAGATCAAAAGAGACAAAGAAGGCCATTACACAATGGTAAGGGGATCAATTCAACAAGAAGAGCTAACTATCCTAAATATATATGCACCCAACACAGGAGCACCCAGACTAATGAAGCAAGTCCTTAGAGACCTACAAAGAGACTTAGACTCCCACACAATAATAATGGGAGATTTTAACACCCCTCTGTCAATATTAGACAGATCAATGAAACAGAAGGTTAACAAGGATATCCAGGACTTGAACTCAGCTCTGCACCAAGCAGACCTAATAGACATCTACAGAACTCTCCACCCCAAATCAACAGAATATACATTCTTCTCAGAACCACATCACACTTATTCCAAAATTGACCACATAGTTGGAAATAAAGCACTCCAACATTTACAGCAAATGTAAAAGAAGAGAAATCACATCAAACTGTCTCTCAGACCACAGTGCAATCAAACTAGAACTCAGGATTAAGAAACTCACTCAAGACCGCAAAACTACATGGAAACTGAACAACCTGCTCCTGAATGACTACTGAGTAAATAACAAAATGAAGGCAGAAATAAAGATGTTTGTTGAAACCAATGAGAACAAAGACACAAAGTACCAGAATCTCTGGGACACATTTAAAGCAGAGTGAAGAGGGAAATTTATAGCACTAAATGCCCACAAGAGAAAGCAGGAAAGATCTAAAATTGACAATCTAACATACCAATTAAAAGAACTAGAGAAGCAAGTGCAAACAAATTCAAAAGCTAGCAGAAGACATGAAATAAGATCAGGGTAGAACTGAAGGATATAGAGGCTTGAAAAACCCTTCAAAAAATCAATGAATCCAGGAGTTGGTTTTTTGAAAAGATCAACAAAATTGATAGACTGCTAGCAAGACTAATAAAGAAAAGAGAGAAGAATCCAATAGATGCAATAAAAAGTGATAAAGGCGATATCACCATCAATCCCACAGAAATACAAACTACCATCAGAGAATACTATAAACACCTCTACGCAAATAAACTAGAAAATCTGGAAGAAATGGATAAATTCCTCAACAAATATACCCTCCCAAGACTAAA
>NW_026656511.1:0-5730 GCF_009828535.3 Hylobates moloch
ACCTCAGGTAGAAACCTTCTTTCTCATGAGAAAGACATAGAGAAGCAATTCCATTTTTTTCCCGTTGCTTAAAGGTAAATTCCTCAAAAGGTGATAGTAAGAGATCACTTTCCAAAGTTATTATGAGAGTTATTTAGAAACCTCGATATGCAGAGATAAGCTGTAAGTGATATTACAAATCAAAGAAGGTACAGTTAATTACGAAACAAATTATCAATGTTGCCATAAAAATGTTAAGAAGTCACACTATAGGTTTCTTTTTCTATAAAAGGTGATGGTTTTGTTTGAAAAATATTTTGCTTCAAGGACTGATAGTTTTATCTATTATGGTGTGTTTATAGACTGTGTTTATAAATAGTATTTATAGACCATACTGTGAATAAAGTGAAATGATACTCCAGTGAGGGCTAACCTTTTAGAATATGTATTACTTAATTCTTACTCTTAAAGTCACAACAGTTTATCACTTACCCTACTGACATTTTATTAAACATTTACAATCATTTATTAAAAAAACAGGTTTTGTTTGTTGCATTTCTTTTTCAACTATAAAAAAAGATTCATTTTGACATTATTTTTTTTCACTTGGATTCTCTCACTTCAGGTAATGGTTTGGCTGAGGAAGCCAGATAAAGCCAGGTTCCCTTAATGTAATTTTCAGATTCTTTGAAAACTCCCACCTCAACTGCCTGTTACTACATGTTCAAACCGTATTTTGTATGAGGTCATTGAAAGTTTTAAGTTAAGCCAAGCTTGTGTAATCATGGCAAAAATTAATATAAAGTATCCTAATGTTGTTTTAAACCTGTCACAATTCATAAAAATGTGAGACATGCTCACCAATCATTAACGTACTTTTTCCTATAGCATTATGCCTGAAAGGTCAGATTTGCGTATGATAAAAGCGAAGGAGGCTGATTAAAGAATCCATGATCTTTCAAACTTCTGGATCCTAAAATCACACCAATCTGGCAACTAACTATTTGGCAATGGGATCATTGGGCACTACAAAGTTGTCTATAATACATATTTGTCATGTTTATGAACACCTGTATCTCGTGGCTGAAGGGATCTTGTCAACATCACTGCATAATGAAGGGAGGCAGAGGAAGGGGAGCTGTTGAGGTGGACTCTTTAGCAGGGTAGGTTTAGAGCTGAGAGAACACGCTCTCTGGCTCTGAGACCTTGAGCATGTTATGTAACCTCCTTGCATCTTGGGTTGCTCAACTGTAAAATAGAAATGTAATAATAACTGCACCTCACAAGGCTAACTTAAATGAGACAGTTCAAGGAAAGTGCTTAATACAATGCCTTGCCTATAATAAATATTCAATATATATTACCTGCTATTATTATTAATATTGTATTGTTGTAGTTTTAGGTGTTACTACCTTTATTATAGCATGATTTTCCCTGGGTAATACAGAGCTGAGTTAAAATGGCCATGTTCCAGGTATGGAAGTTTGGTTTAGATACTTATACTCTCTTATCAACTCACAGGAAGTTCAAGGATTAAAAAAAAAAAAAAAAACTGCTAAGAACTTGGATCTGATCATTATACATTATATGTATCAAAACATCACTTTGGGGAGCCAAGATGGCCGAATAGGAACAGCTCCGGTCTCCAGCTCCCAGCCCCAGTGACACAGAAGACGGGTGATTTCTGCATTTCTGCTTGAGGTACTGGTTTCATCTCACTAGGGAGTGCCTAACAGCGGGTGCAGGACAGTTGGTGAAGCGCACTGTGCGGGAGCCGAAGCAGGGCGAGGCATTGCCTCACTCGGGAAGCGCAAGGGGTCAGGGAGTTCCCTTTCCTAGTCAAAGAAAGGGGAAACAGACGGCACCTGGAATATCGGGTCAGTCCCATCCTAATACTGCGCTTTTCCAATGGGCCTGGAAAACGGCACACTAGGAGATTGTGTCCCGCACCTGGCTCGGAGGGTCCTATGCCCACGGAGTCTCGCTGATTGCTAGCATAGCAGTCTGAGATCAAGCTGCAAGGCGGCATCAAGGCTGGGGGAGGGGCGCCCGCCATTGCCCAGGCTTGCTTAGGTAAACAAAGCAGCCAGGAAGGTCGAACTGGGTGGAGCCCACCACAGCTCAAGGAGGCCTGCCTGCCTCTGTAGGCTCCACCTCTGGGGGCAGGGCACAGACAAACAAAAACTCAGCAAGAACCTCCACAGACTTAAATGTCCCTGTCTGACTGACAGCTTTGAAGAGAGTAGTGGTTCTCCCAGCACACAGCTGGAGATCTGAGAACGGACAGACTGCCTCCTAAAGTGGGTCCCTCACCCCTGAGCAGCCTAACTGGGAGGCACCCCCCCAGTAGGGTCAGACTGACACCTCATTCAACTGGGTACTCCTCTGAGACAAAACTTTCAGAGGAACTATCAGACAGCTGAATTTGTGGTCTCACGAAAATCCGCTGTTCTGCAGCCACTGCTGCTGACACCCAGCCAAACAGGGTCTGGAGTGGACCTCTAGTAAACTCCAACAGACCTGCAGCTGAGGGTCCTGTCTGGTAGAAGGAAAACTAACAAACAGAAAGGACATCAACACCAAAAACTCATCTGTACATCACCATCATCAAAGACAAAAAGTAGATAAAACCAGAAAGATGGGGAAAAAACAGAGCAGAAAAACTGGAAACTCTAAAAAACAGAGCACCTCTCCTCCTCCAAAGGAACGCAGTTCCTCACCAGCAACGGAACAAAGCTGGATGGAGGATGACTTTGATGAGTTGAGAGAAGAAGGCTTCAGACGATCAAACTACTCTGAGCTACGAGAGGAAATTCAAAACAATAGCAAAGAAGTTAAAAACTTTGAAAAAAAATTAGAAGAATGGATAACTAGAATAACCAATGGAGAGAAGGGCTTAAAGGAGCTGATGGAGCTGAAAGCCAAGTTTCGAGAACTACGCGAAGATTGCAGAAGCCTCAGTAGCAGATGCGATCAACTGGAAGAAAGGGTATCGCTGATGGAAGATGAAATGAATGAAATGAAGAGAGAAGGGAAGTTTAGAGAAAAAAGAATAAAAAGAAATGAACAAAGCCTCCAAGAAATTTGGGACTATGTGAAAAGACCAAACCTACGTCTGATTGGTGTACCTGAAAATGATGGGGAGAATGGAACCAAGTTGGAAAACACTCTGCAAGATATTATCCAGGAGAACTTCCCCAATCTAGCAAGGCAGGCCAGCATTCAGATTCAGGAAATACAGAGAACGCCACAAAGATACTCCTCGAGAAGGGCAACTCCAAGACACATAATTGTCAGATTCACCAAAGTTGAAATGAAGGAAAAAATGTTAAGGGCAGCCAGAGAGAAAGGTCGGGTTACCCACAAAGGGAAGCCCATCAGACTAACAGCTGATCTCTCAGCAGAAACTCTACAAGCCAGAAGAGAGTGGAGGCCGATATTCAACATTCTTAAAGAAAAGAATTTTCAACCCAGAATTTGCTATCCCGCCAAACTAAGCTTCATAAGTGAAGGAGAAATAAAATACTTTACAGACAAGCAAACGCTGAGTGATTTTGTCACCACCAGGCCTGCCCTAAAAGAGCTCCTGAAGGAAGCACTAAACATGGAAAGGAACAACCGGTTCCAGCCACTGCAAAAACATGCCAAATTGTAAAGACCATTGAGGCTAGGAAGAAACTATAGCAACTAACGAGCAAAATAACCAACTAACATCATAATGACAGGATCAGATTCACACATAACAATATTAACCTTAAATGTAAATGGGCTAAATGCTCCAATCAAAAGACACAGACTGGCAAACTGGATAAGGAGTCAGGACCCATCAGTGTGCTGTATTCAGGAAACCCATCTCACGTGCAGAGACACACATAGACTCAAAATAAAGGGATGGAGGAAGATCTATCAAGCAACTGGAAAACAAAAAAAGGCAGGGGTTGCAATCCTAGTCTCTGATAAAATAGACTTTAAACCAACAAAGATCAAAAGAGACAAAGAAGGCCATTACATAATGGTAAAGGGATCAATTCAACAAGAAGAGCTAACTATCCTAAATATATATGCACCCAACACAGGAGCACCCAGATTCATAAAGCAAGTCCTCAGTGACCTACAAAGGGACTTAAACTCCCACACACTAATAATGGGAGATTTTAACACCCCACTGTCAGCATTAGACAGATCAACGAGACAGAAAGTTAACAAGGATATCCAGGAATTGAACTCAGCTCTACATAAAGTGGACCTTATAGACATCTACAGAACTCTCCACCCCAAGTCAACAGAATATACATTTTTTTCAGCACCACACCACACCTATTCCAAAATTGACCACATAGTTGGAAGTAAAGCTCTCCTCAGCAAATGTAAAAGAACAGAAATTATAACAAACTGTCTCTCAGACCACAGTGCAATCAAACTAGAACTCAGGGTTAAGAAACTCACTCAAAACCGCTCAACTACATGGAAACTGAACAACCTGCTCCTGAATGACTATTGGGTACATAATGAAATGAAGGCAGAAATCAAGATGTTCTTTGAAACCAACGAGAACAAAGACACAACATACCAGAATCTCTGGGACACATTCAAAGCAGTGTGTAGAGGGAAATTTATAGCACTAAATGCCCACAAGAGAAAGCAGGAAAGATCCAAAATTGACACCCTAACATCACAATTAAAAGAACTAGAAAAGCAAGAGCAAACACATTCAAAAGCTAGCAGAAGGCTAGAAATAACTAAAATCAGAGCAGAACTGAAGGAAATAGAGACACAAAAAACCCTTCAAAAAATTAATGAATCCAGGAGCTGGTTTTTTGAAAAGGTCAACAAAATTGATGGACCGCTAGCAAGACTAATAAAGAAGAAAAGAGAGAAGAATCAAATAGATGCAATAAAAAACGAAAAAGGGGATATCACCACCGATCCCACAGAAATACAATCTACCATCAGAGAATACTACAAACACCTCTATGCAAATAAACTAGAAAATCTAGAAGAAATGGATAAATTCCTCGACAAATACACCCTCCCAAGACTAAACCAGGAAGAAGTTGAATCTCTGAATAGACCAATAACAGGTTCTGAAATTGTGGCAATAATCAATAGCTAACCAACCAAAAAGAGTCCAGGACCTGATGGATTCACAGCTGAATTCTACCAGAGGTACAAGGAGGAACTGGTACCATTCCTTCTGAAACTATTCCAATCGATAGAAAAAGAGGGAATCCTCCCTAACACATTTTATGAAGCCAGCATCATCCTGATACCAAAACCTGGCAGAGACATAGCCAAAAAAGAGAATTTCAGACCAATATCCTTGATGAACATTGATGCAAAAATCCTCAATAAAATACTGGCAAACCGAATCCAGCAGCACATCAAAAAGCTTATCCACCATGATCAAGTGGGCTTCATCCCTGGGATGCAAGGCTGGTTCAACATATGCAAATCAATAAATGTAATCCAGCATATAAACAGAACCAAAGACAAAAACCACATGATTATCTCAATAGACGCAGAAAAGGCCTTTGACAAAATTCAACAACCCTTCATGCTAAAAACTCTCAATAAATTAGGTATTGATGGGACGTATCTCAAAATAATAAGAGCTATCTATGACAAACCCACAGCCAATATCATACTGAATGGGCAAAAACTGGAAGCATTCCCTCTGAAAACTGGCACAAGACAGGGATGCCCTCTCTCACCGCTCCTTTTCAACATAGTGCTGGAAGTTCTGGCCAGAGC
>NW_026656512.1:0-5729 GCF_009828535.3 Hylobates moloch
GCCAAACTTCTTTCTGCTCTGTGCCTTCAACTAACAGAGTTGAACCTTACTTTTCATTGAGAAGTTCTGAAACTCTCTTTCTGTACAAACAGCAAGCGGAAAAACCGAGCACTAAGGGGCCAATAGTGGAAAAAGGAATATCTTCAAATAGAAAGTACACAGAAGCATTCTGGGATACTACTTTCGGATATGTGCATTCAACTAACACAGTTGAACCTTACTTTTCATTGAGAAGTTCTGAAACTATCTTTCTATACAAACAGCAAGCGGACACTCGGAGCGCTAAGGGGCTTACAGTGGAAAAAGAATATCTTCAAACAGAAACTACCCAGATGCATTCTGGGAAACTTCTTTCTGATCTGTGAATTCAACTAACGGAGTTGAACCTTACTTTTGATTGAGAAGTTCTGAAATTCTCTTTCTGTAGAAAATGCAAGTGGACATTCGGAGCACTAAGGGGCCAATAGTGGAAAAATGTATATCATCAAATAAAAACTACAGAGAAGCATTCTGCCAAACTTCTTTCTGTTCTGTGCATTCCACTAACAGAGTTGAAACTTACTTTTGATTGAGAAGTTCTGAAACTATCTTTCTGTAAACCTGCAAGCGGACATTCGGAGAAGTAAGGGGCCTTTTTTGGAAAAAGGAATAACTTCAAATAAAAACTACACAGAAGCATTCTGCGAAACTTCTGTCTCATCTGTGCATTCAACTAACAGAGATGAACGTTACTTTTGATTGAGGAGTTTTGAAACACTCTTTCTGTAGAAACTGCACGGGGACAGTCGGAGCGCTAAGGGGTCTATAGTGGAAAAAGGAATATCTTCAAATAAAAACTACACAGAATCATTCTGCCAAAATTCTTTCTGTTCTGTGCATTCAACAGAGTTGAAGCTAACTGTTGATTGAGAAGTTCTCAAACACTCTTTCTGTAGAAACTGAAAGCGGACATTCAGAGCACTAAGGGGCCTATAGTGGAAAAAGGAATATCTACAAATTAAAACTACAGAGAAGCATTCTGCGAAACTTCTTTCTGATCTGTGCATTCACCTAGCAGAGGTGAACATTACTTTTCATTGAGGAGTTTTGAAACGCTCTTTCTGTAGAAACTGCAAGCGGACATTCGGAGAGCTAAGGGGCATATAGTGGAAAAAGGGATATATTCAAATGAAAACTACACAGAATTATTCTGCAAACTTCTTTCTCTTCTGTGCATTCAACTGACAGAGTTGAACCTTACTGGTGATTGTTAAGTTCTGAAACACTCTTTCTGTAGAAACTGCACGCCGAGATTCGGATCGCTAGGGGGCCTATAGTGGAAAAAGGAATATCTTCAAATAAAAACTGCACAGTAGCATTCTGTGAAACTTCTTTGTGATCTGTGCATTCAACTAGCAGAGTTGAAACTTACTTTTGATTGAGGAGTTTTGAAACACTCTTTCTATAGAAAGTACAAGTGGACATTCGGAGCGCTAAGGGGCCTGGAGTGAAAAAAGGAATGTCTTAAATTAAAAACAACACAGAAGCATTCTGCGAAACTTCTTTCTGATCTGTGCATTCACCTAGCAGAGTTGAACCTTACTTTAGATTGAGAAGCTCCGAAACTATCTATCTGTAGAAACTGCAAGCTGATATCCCGAGCGCTAAGTGGCCTATGGTGGAAAAAGGACTATCTTCAAATAAGAACTACACAGAAGCACTCTGCGAAACTTCTTTCTTCTCTGTGCATTCCACTAGCAGAGTTGAACCATACTTTTGATTGAGGAGTTTTGAAACACTCTTTCTGTAGAAACTGCAAGGGGACATTCGGAGCGCTAAGGGGCTTGTAGTGGAAAAAGGAATATCTTCAAATGAAAACTACACAGAATCATTCTGCCAAACTTCTTTCTCTTCTTTGTGTTCAACTGACAGGGTTGAACCTTACTGTTGATGGAGAAATTGTGAAACACACTTTCTGTAGAAACTGCAAGCGGACATTCAGAGCACTAAGGGGCCAATAGTGGAAAAATGTATATCATCAAATAAAAACTACAGAGAATCATTCTGCCAAACTTCTTTCTGTTCTGTGCAATCCACTAACAGAGTTGAAACTTACTTTTGATTCAGAAGTTCTGAAACTATCTTTCTGTAGAAACTGCAAGCGGACATTCGGTGCGCTAAGGGGCCTATAGTGGAAAAAGGAACATCTTCAACTAAAAACTACACAGAAGCATTCTGCAAAACCTCTTTCTGATCTGTGCATTCAACTAGCAGATTTGAAGCTTACTTTTGTTTGAGAAGTTGTGAAACTCTCTTTCTGTGGAAACTGCTATGGGAAATTCGGAGCGCTAAGGGGCCTATAGTGGAAAAAGGAATATCTTCAAAAAAAACTACACAGAAGCATTCTACCAAACTTCTTTCTGTTCTGTGAATTCAACTAGCATAGTTGAACTTTACTTTTGTTTGAGGAGTTTTGAAACACTCTTTCTGTAGAAACTGCACGGGGACATTAGGAGCGCTAAAGGGTCTATAGTGGAAAAAGGAATATCCTCAAATAAAAACTAAACCGAATCATTCTGCCAAACGTCTTTCTATTCTCTGCATTCAACTAACACAGTTGAACCTTTCTGTTCATTGAGAAGTTCTGAAGCAGTTTTTCTGTAGAAACTGTCAGCCGACATTCCGGGCGTTAAGTGGCCTATAGTGGAAAAAGGAACATCTTCAAATAAAAACTACACAGAATAATTCTGCCAAACTTCTTTCTGTTCTGTGCATTCAACTAACAGGTTTGAAGCTTACTGTTGATTGAAAAGTTATGAAACACTCTTTCAGTAGAAACTGCAAGCAGATATTCGGAGCAATTAGTGGCCTAAAGTGGATAAAGAAATATCTTCAAATTAAAACTACACAGAAGCATTCTGTGAAACTTTTTTCTGGTCTGTGCATTCACCTAGGAGAATTGAAGCTTACTTTTGATTGAGGAATTTTGAAACACTCTTTCTGTAGAAACTGCAAGGTTACATTCGGAGGGCTAAGGGGCCTATATTGGAAAAAGGAATATCTTCAAATAAAAACTACACAGAAACATTCTGCCAAACTTCTTTCTGTTCTGTGCATTCAACTAACAGGGTTGAACCTTACTGTTGATTGAAAAGTTATGAAACACTCTTTCAGTAGAAACTGCAAGCAGATATTCGGAGCAATTAGTGGCCTAAAGTGGATAAAGAAATATCTTCAAATTAAAACTACACAGAAGCATTCTGACTTTTGATTGAGAAGTTCTGAAACACTCTTTCTGTAGAAACTGAAACAGGGCATTCGGAGAACTAAGGGGCCTATTGTGGAAAAAGGAATAACTTCAAATTAAAACTACACAGAAGCATTCTGCGAAACTTATTTATTATGTGTGCATTCACCTAGCAGAGGTGAACCTTACTTTTGATCGAGGAGTTTTGAAATACTCTTTCTGTAGAAACTGCAAGTGGACATTCGGAGCACTAAGGGGCCTACAGTGGAAAAAGGAATATCTTCAAATTAAAACTACACAGAAGCATTCGGTGAAACTACTTTCTGGTCTGTGCATTCAACTAGCAGATTTGAACCTTACCTTTGATTGAAAAGTTTTGAAACACTCTTTCTGTTAGAAACTGCAGGGGGACATTCGGAGCGCTAAGGGGCCTAAAGTGGAAAAAGGAATATCTTGAAATAAAAACTACACAGAATAATTCTGCCAAAATTCTTTCTGTTCTGTGCATTCAACTGACAGAGTTGAACCTTACTTTTGATTGAGAAGCTCTGAAACTCTCTTTCTGTAGATACTGCAAGGCGATATTCCGAGCGCTAAGGGGCCTATGGTGGAAAAAGGAATATCTTCAAATAAGAAATACACAGAAGCATTCTGCGAAACTTCTTTCTGATCCTTGTATTCAACTAACAGAGCTGAACGATACTTTTGATTGAAGAGTTTTGAAACACTCTTTCTGTAGATACTGCAAGGGGACACTCGGAGCGATAAGGGGCCTATAGTGGAAAAAGGGATATCTTCAAATAAAAACTACACAGAATCATTCTGGAAAACTTCTTTCTGTTCTGTGCATTCAACTAACAGGATTGAACCTTACTGTTGATTGAGAAGTTGTGAATCACTCTTTATGTAGGAACTGCAAGCGGACATTCGGAGGACTAAGGGGCCTATAGTGGAAAACGGAATATCTTCAAACTAAAACTACAGAGACGCATTCTGTAAAACTACTTTCTGGTCTGTGCATTCAACTGGCCGAGTTGAACCTTACTTTTGATTGAGGAGTTTTGAAACACTCTTTCTGTGAAAACTGCAAGTGGACATTTGGAGCACTAAGGGGATTATAGTGGAAAAAGGAATATCTTCAAATAAAAACTACACAGAAGCATTCTGCCAAACTTCCTTCTGTCCTTTGCATTCCACTAACAGAGTTGAACCTTACTTTTGATTGAGAAGTTCTGAAATTCTCTTTCTGTAGAAACCGCAAGGGGACATTTGGAGCGCTAAGGGTCCTTTAGTGGAAAAAGGAACATCTTCAACTAAAAACTACACAGAAGCATTCTGCAAAACCTCTTTCTGATCTGTGCATTCAACTAGCAGATTTGAAGCTTACTTTTGTTTGAGAAGTTGTGAAAGTCTCTTTCTGTAGAAACTGCTATGGGAAATTCGGAGCGCTAAGGGGCGTATAGTGGAAAAAGGAATATCTTCAAAAAAAACTACACAGAAACATTCTGCCAAACTCCTTTCTGTTCTGTGAATTCAACTAGCATAGTTGAACTTTACTTTTGATTGAGGAGTTTTGAAACACTCTTACTGTAGAAACTGCACGGGGACATTCGGAGCGCTTAGGAGTCTATAGTGGAAAAAGGAATATCTTCAAATAAAAACTAAACCGAATCATTCTGCCAAACTTCTTTCTATTCTTTGCATTCAACTAACACAGTTGAACCTTACTGTTGATTGAGAAGTTCTGAAACAATCTTTCTGTAGAAACTGCCAGCCGACATTCCGGGCGTTAAGTGGCCTATAGTGGAAAAAGGAATATCTTCAAATAAAAACTACACAGAATCATTCTGCCAAACTTCTTTCTGTTCTGTGCATTCAGCTAACAGGGTTGAAACTTACTGTTGATTGAGAAGTTATGAAACACTCTTTCAGTAGAAACTGCAAGCAGATATTCGGAGCAATTAGTGGCTTAAAGTGGATAAAGAAATATCTTCAAATTAAAACTACACAGAAGCATTCTGTGAGAGTATTTTCTGGTCTGTGCATTCACCTAGGAGAGTTGAAGCTTACTTTTGATTGAGGACTTTTGAAACACTCTTTCTGTAGAAACTGCAAGGGTACATTCGGAGGGCTAAGGGGCCTATATTGGAAAAAGAAATATCTTCAAATAAAAACTGCACAGAATCATTCTGCCAAACTTCTTTCTGTTCTGTGCATTCAACTAACGGACTTGAACCATACTTTTGATTGAGAAGTTCTGAAACTCTCTTTCTGTAGAAACTGCAAGGAGACATTCGGAGCACTAAGGGGCCTGTAGTGGAAAAAGGAATATCTTGAAATAAAAACTACACAGAAGCATTCTGCGAAACTTCTTTCTCATCTGTTCATTCAACTAACAGGGTTGAACCTTACCCATAATTGAGAAGTTCTGAAACTCTCTTTCTGTAGAAACCGCAAGCGGACATTCGGAGCCCTAAGGGGCCTATGGTGGAAAAATGACTAT
>NW_026656513.1:0-5728 GCF_009828535.3 Hylobates moloch
AGTTTACTCAAACTAGTATGTGAACTTAGCAAGGTTGCAGGATACAGTATTAATATACATAAATCAAGTATATTTATATTAGCAATGGACAATTGGAAAATGAAGTAAAAATACATTTCTATTTTCAATATCATTAAATTCTTAAGGATAAAGAGAGAGGTTTGCATAGGTTCAGTGGAGACATGATAGAGGAAGGGGTTAGTTTAACCGGGGGGAGAAGTGACCTGGAAGGATTTCACACATAATAGTAGGTGTGCTGTGTCTTGAAAGACAAGAAACTCCAAACAATCAAAGGGATAATAGTCATTCCAGGTAAAAGGACAAAAGCAAACATTTCTAGGCCCTAGGTGTTCCACCGTGCCTAGACGGTGATGGGTTTTAAATAGTCCAGGCACAGTGGCTCATGCCTGTAATCCCAGCACTTTGGGAGGCCAAAGCAGGCGGATCACCTGAGGTCAGGAGTTTGAAACCAGCCTGGCCAACATGGTGAAACCCCATCTCTACAGAAATAAATGCAGAATATTAAATAAAATACAGAAATTAGTCTGGTGTGGTGGCGTACATCTGTAATCCCAGCTACTTGGGAGGCTGAGGCAGGAGAATCACTTGAACCCAGGAGGCAGAGTTTGCAGTGAGCTGAGATTGTACCACTGCACTCCAGCCTAGGCTAACAGAGAGAGACTCTGTCTCAAGAATGAATGAATGAATGAATGAATAATAAATGGGAGAGACTGTGTTGCATTTTAGCAGCTGGCTACAGGAGAGGAGTTGAGTTCAGACCTTTGATGGCCTTTCAGCTATTTATGTTCCGTTCTAGCCATTGAGAGCCAAGCCACCAAAGGTGGTGATACTATATGACTGCTTCCTAAGAATGAGGCATTAGGTTTCACCAAGCAATCCCTGTTCCAGGATGAGGGAATCCCTATTCTAGGATGCCAACTTCTCACTTGACCCACTCAGAATTCTGTATTTTGCTTTGATGCTGTTGACAGTGTTGACCATCTATTAAGAGAAATAGCATGGTAGCTGTGATAGCAGCAATAGTATTGCTAGCCTCAGTGGCAATAGTATCCAAGTAAGTGAGAAGACACCTGGAAGGTACAGCAATATTTTTCCAGGCTCATGGTACAGAGGTTGATTACAATACCTCCGTACTGTATCATTAGGCTTTGTGAATAGCCTGATCAATTTGCCAAGGAATGGAAGTGGAGATCGGAAGTTTTCATTAATTTACTTACTTAGGGCTCAGACTTACACTATTGGTTTTATTACCCTTGTTATATTACTTTCATATCTGTTTCTAGGCTGATTACATATTGAATCAAGTTGTACATTCCTAGGCCCTCACAGGGAAAGAAGGAGACAGATCTGTGTTTGAATGTCTGTCTCTGCTACTTAGCTGAATAATCTTAAGGTAGCTAACCTAACCCCTCTGAACTCTAGTTTCCCCATCTGTATGATGGATTGATAATGCCTACCTTATCAGGTCATTGTGAAAATTAAAGATATGTGAAAATACTCAGCATGTTCTTAGCACATAGATTCCCTTACATTTGCTTCACTTCTTATTTAGCTTTTGTTGTAGGTTATCCTGTATATTTGACCTTCCAAACAAAGGTTGCTTTTGACTTTGTGACTTAAGGTTGGAATATCTCCTACTATTCCCCTGTCCTCCTTGGACCAGGGAAAAAAAAAAAATCCCGCTATGATCCTAGTCATGTGCATGTGGCCTTTGGAGAATTTAAGAAGGTATAGAAATTGACAGCTTTGGCAATACTATTGCTTATGTTATACAAGATGTGTAACTTATCAGTGAGGTGAAATGATAAAGTAATGCTTATCCTTAAAGGCTAAGACTTAAGTCATCTCAGATAAAGCTAATACTCCCATCTTGACCTCTTCTCTTCACACAATCCTTCAACAGGACTTCATTGACTTAACTAGAGAGACCAGACCAAGGACAAAAGATCGCAGTGGACTGTGTGTGATTGACCTAACAAGAGCTGAGGAAGAAAATAGACCTATTGCCACTCTTGACTTAACTTTAGAACCTGTCACTCCTTCCCAGAAGAAGCCAACCAGTCTTCAGACATGGGCCAGCCTCTCTGGCAAAGCGGTGATGGAAGGGCAGGTGGGCAGAAGCTCTCAGCCTACAGCACGGAGAATCATTAACAGTGATCCTGTAGATTTGGACCTAGTAGAAGAAAACACCTTTGTAGGTCCCCCACCCGCTACATCCATCAGTGGAGGCTCTGTTTATCCCACAGAGCCTAATTGTAGCTCAGCCACATTCACAGGTAACCTCAGCTTCTTGGCAAGCCTACAGCTGTCTTCAGATGTTAGCTCCCTCTCCCCAACAAGCAATAATAGTAGTAGCAGCAGCAGCAATCAAAAAGTACCCTTGCCATGCCCACAGCAAGATGTGTCTCACCCACCACAAGCCTTGCCGTGCCCACTGAGAGCCTCACCTTGTCCACCGCGAGCCTCCTCATGCCCATCACGAAACTTGTCATGCCCATCACAAACCATGCAGTGCCAACTACCAGCTCTAACTCACCCACCACAAGAAGTGCCATGCCCTCAGCAGAATATCCCAAGCCCACTTCAAGACTCGTTATGGTATCCTCAACACTCACCAAGCCCACCTCAAGACTCTCTGGGCCTACCTCAAGATGTACCAGGCCCGCCTCAAAACATATTACATCCACAAGATGTGGCATACCTGCAAGACATGCCACAGTCACCAGGAACCATGCCACCATCACCAGATGTGCCACAGTCACCAGGAGACATGCTAGGGTCTCCAGGAGATGTGCCACAGTCACCAGGGGACATGCCACACTTACCGGGAGATGTGTTACGTTCACCTGGAGACATGCCACACTCATCGGGACGTGACACACTCACCTAGAGACATCCCTCACTTACCAGGAGACAGGCCTGACTTTACCCAGAATGATGTACAGAACCGTGACATGCCTATGGATATCTCAGCTCTGTCCTCTCCAAGCTGCCCTCCCAGCCCACAGTCTGAAACTCCCTTAGAGAAAGTTCCTTGGCTCTCTGTCATGGAAACCCCAGCCAGAAAAGAAATATCACTGTCAAAGCCTGCCAAACCCGGGTCTGCCCATGGACAAGCACAAACACCACAAGGTGGGTTGTACAACAGACCATGCCTGCATAGACTGAAGTACTTCTTACGACCTCCGGTTCATCACCTCTTCTTTCAGACACTAATACTGGATAAAGACACAAGAGAGGTGAGCTAACATCTTCCCTAGGCCTAGGAGAAGGTCAGTGTGACTGGAGTCCATGCTTGAGAGGACAGGTCAAGCACAAATGAAATTTCTTATCTTTCCTCCGCTTGTGAAGACCCATTCAGTGTAGAGGCCCAGATCTGGGTTCAAATTTTAGCCCCACACTTGAAAACTGTCACTTGACCTTTTTTTTTTTTTTTTTTTTTGAGACTGAGTCTTGCTCTGTCTCCCAGGTTAGAGTGCAGTGGCACAATCTTGGCTCACTGCAACCTCCGCCTCCCAGGTTCAAGAGTTTCTCCTACCTTAGCCTCCCTGGTAGCTGGGACTACAGGCGCATGCTGCCACGCCCGGCTAATTTTTTGTATTTTTAGTAGAGACAGGGTTTCATCGTGTTAGCCAGGATGGTCTCGATCTCCTGATCTCGTGATCCACCCGCCTCAGCCTCCCAAAGTGCTGGGATTACAGGCGTGAGCCACTGCACCCAGCAGGGCACTTTACCTTTTTGAGCCTTAGCTTTCCTATCTGTAAAATGGAAGTAATAACATACCTCACAGGGTCATACATGAAAGTGTCAGGGTGTCAGCCTCATCGTAGGCCTTATGTAAATTCTTATCTTCTAGCTGGATGTGGTGGCATACACCTGTAATCCCAGCTACTCAGGAGGCTGAGGCAGGAGAATCACCTGAATCTGGGAGGCGGAGGTTGCAGTGAGCTGAGACTGCACCACTGCACTACAGCCTTGGCCACAGAGCAAGACTCTGTCTCAAAAAAATAAATAAATTTTTATCTTCAACTCCTATGCTTTTCCCTTCGTGGTGCCCTTATTACAGCTTCCATATCACAGAGATAATAATTATCACTTAAGGGCCTCCAAAATTATTACTTGCTGACTTTGGGGGAGGAAATTCAATTTTAAGACATGAGTGGGAATGCTACTTTCCATTGGTCATCATTGATTTGTGAGAAGTAAACTAGATGTGTCAGGGAAAATAACTGTGGCTAAGTTCCACAGTATGAAGTGTTTTTTAGTTATGTACATCCCATCCCCCATATTAAGAAAACCAGCTTGAAACAGTTCAGTGTCAAAAGGTATGCTCTCCTCATTCAAGCAGTGATCCAGGTAGGCAGGAGCCAAGGATTCACACTGATTTGACCTTGGAGAATGATTTTTTTCTCTTTTTTAAAATTATTACATCTTCTAATATGTTTTATGTCTTCTCCTTTATGCCTCTGCCTGACCACTAGCTCATTCTTTTTTTTTTGAGACAGAGTCTCACCATGTCACCTAGGCTGGAGTACAGTGGTACGATCTCAGCTCTCTCACTGCAACCTCCGCCTCCCAGGTTCAAGCGATTCTCCTGCCACAGCCTCCCACGTAGCTGGGATTACAGGTGCCCGCCACCATTTCTGGCTAACTTTTTGTAGTTTTAGTAGAGACAGGGTTTCACCATGTTGTCCAGGCTTGTCTTGAACTCCTGACCTCAAGTGATCCGCCCACCCCTGCCTCCCAAAGTTCTGGGATTACAGGCGCGAGCCACCGCGCCCGGCCCAGACGGCATTTATTATTGTGAATAATTTGATGTATTTCCTTCCCAGTTGCCTTTTTATTCATAGGCGTTTTACATATTTTAATAATTGGGATTTTTAACATATACACTTACTATTTTTGTTGTTTATGGGGAGTAGGGGTTGAGAGGATGGTTCTGAAGTTTATGTCACGTGTGTTTGAAACCAGCTTCTGCCATTTGTTGTATGACAAATGCTTACCCTCCAAATCTCAGTTTATTTATAAAATAGGAATAATAATAGTATGTATTTCCTAAGATTATTGTAAGAACTAGTCGAGGATCAATTAAGTGTTCAGTGCTGGGCGTGGTGGCTCACGCCTGTAACCCCGGCATTTTGGGAGGCCGTGGTAGGTGGATTGCTTGAGCCCAGGAGTTTGAGACCAGCCTGGGCAACATGGTGAAACCCCCTTTATAAAAAATTCAAAGATTAGCTGAATATGGTGGCACACACCTGTATCCCAGCTACTCTGGAGGCTGAGGCAGGAGAATGGCGTGAACCCGGGAGGCGGAGCTTGCAGTGAGCCAGGATCGCGCCACTGCGCTCCAGCCTGGGCAACAGAGCGAGACTCCATCTCAAAAAAAAAAAAAATTAATTGTTTAAGGCCAGACATGATGGCTCACACCTGTAATCCCAGCACTTTGGGAAGCCAAGACAGGCTTGATCACTTGAGTTCACGAGTTCGAGACCAGCCTGGGCAACATGGTGAAACCCCGTCTCTACTAAAAATACAAAAAAAATTAGCCAAGCGTGGTGGCACATGCCTATTGTCCCAGCTACTTGGGAGGCTGAGGTGGGAGGATGGCTTGAGCCTGGGAGGCAGAGGTTGCAGTGAGCCATGATCATGCCACTGTACTCCAGCCTGGGTGACAGAGCCAGACTTTATCTCAAAAAAAAAAAAAAAA
>NW_026656514.1:0-5728 GCF_009828535.3 Hylobates moloch
CCGGCTAATTTTTGTGTGTGTGTTTTTAGTAGAGACGGGGTTTCACCGTGTTGGCCAGAATGGTCTCAATCTCCTGACCTCCTGATCCGCCCTCCTCGGCCTCCCAAAGTGCTGGGATTACAAGCATGAGCCACCGCGCCCGGTTCAATTTGCCAGCTTTTTCTACTGCAGTTTGGGTGATCTAGGCCTGAACATTACAGGACAGAATCCATCCCTGTCAGCAACTTCAATTGCTCCATTAGGATCTTCACTCTTAGGTTCTTATTTATTTCTCCCAACATTCATTTAAAAAACAAACAGAAACAATATAAAAAAAAAAAAAAAACAAAGAAAATCCAACAATTCGCAAATACCAACTAAGGAGCATGAGATATGAAAAGAAAAAAAATTTTTTTTTTCTTTGGGACAGAGTTTTGCTCTTGTCGCCCAGGCTGGAGTGCAATGGCACAATCTCAGCTCACTGCAACCTCCACCTCCCGGGTTTAAGAGATTCTGCTGCCTCAGCCTCCCAAGTAGCTAGGATTACAGGCGTGTACCACCACACCCGGATAATTTTTGTATTTTTAGTAGAAACGAGGTTTCACCATGTTGGCTAGGCTTGTCTCGAACTCCTGACCTCAGGTGATCCACCGGCCTCGGCCTACCAAAGTGCTGGGATTACAGGCGTGAGCCACCGTGCCTGGCCAAGAAAAAGCTTTTAACAGTATCAGTAGATACTGGTGTCGGGGTTTCTTTCGGGGTCACTTACACCCCTGCCACCTCCTCCAGTACCAATTTACCCATGGCCAAACACAGGGTAATGTGTAGGAACCTGAAAGCACGTGTCCGACCTCAGCTGCGAAACTGTGGAGTCCCACACACTAGACTTTATATTCCAGCATTTCCTCCCACCATTACATTTTTGCTTTTTTCCATCCTTACACTACCTTTACCACATTTTTGTTTTTCCCATAATTACATTAGATAAGGCACTGGCTAGACGCGGTCTTTTATTAACTTGTTCTATTGGGAGCGGACGAGAAAAAAAGACAAACCCTAAAAATGTCTTCAGGTTCCAGGCATGTTTAGAAAAATACTTAAAGGCTCCTGTGGTGAGAGTGCTACCTGGTAGGGATGTATGGACACACGTGGAGTGCAAGAAATGAATTTGGGTCTGGTGCCGAAACATCTTTCCACTGCTGTGATTTTGTTTTCTGGTCAGAGTAATAATGCTCGTTGTAAAATAAATAAATAAAAAAAAATGAAAAGGAAAATTCAGAGAAAATGAAAACAACTCGTCATCAACGTGCTTTTTGGATGTGAAGTGCTCCCTTTGGGAGGGCAATAGAGAAGTGAGGATGCACTGGGTGTCTGGCCCGGAACAGCCAGCAGTGGGTACACCCTGCCTGGTGGATTCGACCGGGGTTTGGGGGACCCGCCACCCAAGGACCGAAGAGCAGGGCCGCCCTACGGGCGCTCCCACTTGGCCATCTGAGTGGCGACTTGGCGCCTTCCTCGGCGCAGCTCCGGGGTTCCGTCGTCCGGGTTCCCACTGGTCCCTTACGCAGAGACCAAAGCCAGGCACCTTCCCTCGTAACTATCCACCGACTGAAAATAGATTCTGAGTCCGCCCCCGCCCCTCCCCCCCTTAAAATCCTCCCCACTCTTAAAATCCTCCCCTTTAAAGGGAGCCACCGGGTGACGCCGGGGGAGTTTGCGGAAGCGCTAACCGCGTTGGGGCCTAGGGCGGATCCCGTGATTGGGACAAGCCCCGCCCCCGGCTCCACTTCCCCCATTGTGTGAGCGGCTCGGGCCTAGGCCCCGCCCCCCTCCGGAGGCCCGGCCCCTCCCCTTTTTCACCCCCCCCTTGGCTCATTTCCGGCCGCCGCCGCTACCGCTAGCCTGTAAGGAGGATTCGGCAGAGGGAAGAAACAACAGCCGCCATCTTGTTTGTGTGCTAGGCTGGGGGGGAGAGAGGGCGAGAGGGAGCGGGCGAGAGTGGGCAAGCGGGACGTCGGGCTGAGTGCTAACTGCGGGAGCCGGAGAGTACGGAGGGGAGTCGGGTCGGAGAGAGGCGGCAGGGGCCGAGACAGTGGCAGGGGGCCCGGGGCGCACGGGCTGAGGCGACCCCCAGCCCCCTCCCGTCCGCACACACCCCCACCGCGGTCCCGGAGCCGGGCCGGCGTCGACGCCTAGGGGGGACCATTACATAACCCCGCGCCCCGCGGCGCCTTCGCCCGCCGCCGCGGGCGGCCCCGAGCGG
Organism: Hylobates moloch; assembly: GCF_009828535.3. Taxonomy (NCBI): domain Eukaryota; kingdom Metazoa; phylum Chordata; class Mammalia; order Primates; family Hylobatidae; genus Hylobates; species Hylobates moloch. The sequence goes on from NW_026656514.1 coordinate 2,243, forward strand.
AGCCCCGGGGGGCGGGCGCTCCCAGCACCTGGCCGCCGGCGGTGGGGGCCGTAGCGGCGGCCGTATTTATTTATTTTCCGCGGGAAAGGAAGGCGAAGGAGGGGAGCGCGGCGCGAGGAGGGGCCGCCTGCGCCTCCGCCGGAGCGGGGCCTCCTTGGTGGGCTCCGCGTCGGCACGGGCGTGCGGGCGGCGCTGCTCGGCCCGGCCCCCTCGGCCCTCTGGTCCGGCCAGCTCCGCTCCCGGCGTCCTTGCCGCACCTCCACCGGCCGCCGCGCGATGTGAGGCGGCGGCGCCAGCCTGGCTCTCGGCTCGGGCGAGCTCTCTGCGGCCATTAGGGGCCGGTGCGGCGGCGCGGAGCGCGGCGGCAGGAGGAGGGTTCGGAGGGTGGGGGCGCAGGCCCGGGAGGGGGCACCGGGAGGAGGTGAGTGTCTCTTGTCGCCTCCTCCTCTCCCCCCTTTTCGCCCCCGCCTCCTTGTGGCGATGAGAAGGAGGAGGACAGCGCCGAGGAGGAAGAGGCTGATGGCGGCGGCAAAGCTCCGAGAGACCTCGGCTGGGCAGGGGCCGGCCGTGGCGGGCCGGGGACTGCGCCTCTAGAGCCGCGAGTTCTCGGGAATTCGCCGCAGCGGACGCGCTCGGCGAATTTGTGCTCCTGTGCCCTCCTCCGGGCTTGGGCCCAGGCCCGGCCCCTCGCACTTGCCCTTACCTTTTCTATCGAGTCCGCATCCCTCTCCAGCCACTGCGACCCGGCGAAGAGAAAAAGGAACTTCCCCCACCCCCTCGGGTGCCGTCGGAGCCCCCCAGCCCACCCCTGGGTGCGGGGTGGGGACCCCGGGTCGAAGAAGAGATTTCCTGAGGATTCTGGTTTTCCTCGCTTGTATCTCCGAAAGAATTAAAAATGGCCGAGAATGTGGTGGAACCGGGGCCGCCTTCAGCCAAGCGGCCTAAACTCTCATCTCCGGCCCTCTCGGCGTCCGCCAGCGATGGCACAGGTTAGTTTCGGCAGCCCCGGCCTTCCACGTTCCCTTTAATCTTTTCTACTCGGTGCGCCTTTATTCTTCCATTTTTTTTTCTTCCTCTCTTTCTAGTTTCCTGCCCCTTAATTAATTTTAAAGGTATTTGAATGAGCTGGTCGAAGACGTCCAGTAGCCCAACCATTTTCTTTGCTTCCTAATACATTGGTTGCAACCCTATGTCATATCGGTGTGTGTTCTGGAATTAGAGCTCGTAAGTGGGTGCTATATAGAAATGGCCTGTATTGTTGCTCCCATGCTGTTTAATTTGGGAAATGCCAATACATTTGTGTGTAAGAGCTTCTATGCAATTTAAGTTTCATTTTTTTTTGTTCTTGGCAAATGAATTTCGAATCCTTTCTCCTTACTGTACTTACTGTGTTTCCTCTACTTTCCACGCTTTTCAAGATTTTCTCTCCTTTGCAGAATATTTTCTGTTGAGGAATAGGGTGTAAAAAAATCTTGATTGTGTGTGTGCGAGGTCCAAGATTTCAGGTTAGAGGTGAAGTTTAACAATGCTTTTATCTTACCTACGATTCTTAGCTTTTTTTCCTTTTTCTTCTTATTTGCTTTAAGAATCAATATGGAGCGCAGTTCATTTCACATCTCCCAGTTCTTTGGTGTGAGACCAAAATGTCTGAAACTCTGGGTTTTTAGGTTGGGAGAACAGGGGCATGTTCTTTGCAGTTTGCAGTCATTTTCTCATTTTAGGGGAAATAAAAAAGATAAAACAATTTCGTGGAGTTACGTACCTGGAAATCAAGGTTAGAAGTTGAAAGAGTTCCAATCATGAACTACAAACACGAACTGATTGTACAGAAGTTTAAAATGTGCATTAGGTTTGGTGTTTGTGTGTGTCTTTGTATTTTTACACTTTTAAACATACTTGGAGATCAAGATTTTCGTTTAAAAGCTTTACGGATTCTTTAGTTCATTCAGTTGTGGACTAGCCCCTTTGTCAGGAGAAGTTCAGGGAGTCTTCTTCCATCATCCCTTCATTCTTTTCTTACAGTTAGTTTAATGGTGTTATCCTGATGGGTAAGGACCTTTTCTTTGCTGGGATAATGAAGATGAAGAATGGCTGGCCATCTGACAGTCCACAAGATGTTCCCCTTTACTACGGAGCATCTCTTTAACTCCCTGAGAGCAGGCTCAGCGTCATCCCTCCATCTGCCAGTGAGAGTGCATAATGGAGTTAAATGTACCCTTTGAGTTTGTAGAGAACTTGGAGAGCATGTTTCTAAGTAGGTTTCATTTCAGAGGGTGAATATGGGAAGACAGAGCTAATGCTTTGAATTCGTTGCTTTTATAAGAAAGATGTGAGATGAATTTAAGTTAACCTGCAAAAATTGAGAAGTAGGAATCTTGCAGAGTTCCTCTACCTAAGGCTTGTAACATTGATTATGCATGAACTTTGATCTGTACCTATTCTGTGGAGGTACTGTAGTCTTCAGGGATTTTTTTAGCTGTTTTTTTTTCTTCAAAATTCATACACATACACAAACGTCGTTGTATTCCTTTGCACCTACTAAAGTGCAATTCAGAAAGATTTTTTAGATCATCTTTAGACACTTAATCACCTGTAGATTTTTGTGGTGTTTCCTTAGTATTTGTGTAATGTGGTAGTTTTTGCTTTTTAGTTTTGGTGTAACGTGGTAGTCGATTTTACATTGGAGTTAGCTAGTGACTTGGAACGTAGGGGAAACTTTTTACGTACTTTGAGTAGTCCTGATTTGAGCAGCTTCGTCTTGGAGGAGCTGTATTGTTTAAATACTTCTGTTCAGGTGTGCTACTGCTTTCTCCATGTCGGTCTGTTTTGCTACTTGAAATATCTTTGAATAATTACAAGAGTTTTAAATGTATCAAGTGGGCTTTTATAGTTTAAAAAAAAGTCCTCAACATTGAGATTAATTCATTCACTTATAATACTAAGAGTTTATCTTAGTTACTTTTCTAAATTTTGTAATGAGGGCTGACTTTACCCACCTCCCCAAATCAAGATTCTGCTCCACGAATTCTTTGGTGTACAGTTTTTAATTGTAACCAGTCTGGGTTTGGGGGAGGGGAGAAGTGAGTGTAAAGAAAATACTGTTCGTCTGTGAACTTACCTCAAGTTGGGTACCATTATAATTTTTTATTTTTATTTTTATTTTTTTTTTTTGAGGTGGAGTCTCGCTCTGTCACCCAGGCTGGAGTGCAGTGGTGCGATCTCACTACAACCTCTGCCTCCTAGGTTAAAGCAGTTCTGTCTCAGCCTCCCTAGTAGCTGAGACTACAGGCGCAGGCCACCATGCCTGGTTGATTTTTGTATTTTTAGTTGAGACGGGATTTCACCATATTGGTCAGGCTGGTCTCGAACTCCTGCCTTCAAGTGATCCACCCACCTTGGCCTCCCGAAGTGCTGGGATTACAGGTATGAGCCGCCCGGCCAGAGGTACCATTATATCTTGAATTTTTTTTTTTTTTTTTTTTTTTT
>NW_026656515.1:0-5728 GCF_009828535.3 Hylobates moloch
CAGAGGGACCTCTAACTCATAAGTATGTTTACGAATTGTGTATGTTTGGAAGGAGGAGCCAAGATGGCCGAATAGAAACAGCTCTGGTCTGCAGCTCCCAGCACAACCAACACAGAAGGTAAGTAATTTCTACATTTCCAACTGAGGTACCCAGTTCATCTCAATGGCACTGGTTAGGCAATGGGTACAACTCATGGAGAGCAAGCAGAAGCAAGATGGGGTGTCGCTTCACCCAGGAAGTGCAAGGAGCTGGGGTACCTCCCTCCTCCAGGCAAGGGAAACAGTGAGGGACTGTGCTGCCAGCCCTGGGTACTATGCTTTTCCCACGGATTTTTGCAATCTGCAGATCAGAAGAGTCCCTCGTGAGCGTATACCACCAAGGCCCTGGGTTTCAAACACAAAACTGGGTGGCTGTTTGAGCAGGCACCGAGGTAGCCACAGGAGTTTTTTTCATACTCCAGTGGCACCTGGAACTCCAGCGAGACAGGAGAACCATCCACTCCCCTGGAAAGGGGGCTGAAGCCAGGGATCCAAGCAGTCTTGCTCGGCGGGTCCCACTCCCACAGAGCCCAGCCAGCTAAGAACCACTGGCTTGAAATTCTCACTGCCAGTGCAGCAGTCTGGAGTCGACCTGGGATGATTGAGTTTGGTAGGGGTAAGGGCATCCGCCATTACTGAGGCTTTAGTAAGTGGATTTCCCCTGACAGTGCTAAGGAGACTGGGAGGTTTGGACTGGGCAGAATTCACCACAGCACAGCAAAGCAGCTGTGGCCACACTGCTTCTCTAGATTCCTCCTCACTGGACAGGGCATCCCTACAGGAAATGCAGCAGCCCCAGTCAGGTGCTTACAGATAAAACTCTCATCTCCCTGGGACAGAGCACCTAGGGGGAAGGCCCACTGCAGTGGCAGCTTCAGCAGATTTAACTGTTTCTGCCTGCCAGCACTGAAGAGAACAGCTGATCCTGACAAGGAGACTCTACCAGCACAGTGCACCAGCTCTGCTAAGGGACAGACCGCCTCCTCGAGTGTGTACCTGACTCCCGTGCCTCCTGACTGGGAGAGACCTCCCAACAGGGGTGGACAGACACCTCATACAGGAGAGCACCAGCTGGCATCAGGCCAGTGCCCTTCTGGGAGGGAGCTTCCAGGGGAAGGAGCAGGCAGCAATCTTTGCTGTTCTAGAGCCTCCACTGGTGATATCCAGGTGAAAAGGGTCTGGAATTGACCTCCAGCACTGCAATAGACCTACAGAAGAGGGGCCTGACTGTTAGAAGAACAAACAGAAAGCAATGACAAGAACAACATCAAAAGAAAAGACCCTCCCACAAATAAGACATCCAAAGGTCATCAACCTCAAGATCAAATGTAGATAAATCCATGAAGATGAGGGAAAAATAGTGCAAAAATGCTGAAAATTCCAAAAGCGAGAATGCTGCTTCTCCTCCAAATGATTGCAACACCTCTCAAGCAAGAGCTCAAAACTGGAAGGAGAATGAGATTGACGAATTGACAGAAGTAGGCTTCAGATGGTGGGTAATAATAAACTCCTCTGAGCTAAAGGAGCATGTTCTAACCCAATGCAAGGAAGCTAAGAACCTTCATAAAAAGTGATAGGAACTACTAACTAGAATAACCAGTTTAGAGAGGAACATAAATGACCTGATGAAGCTGAAAAACACAGCGTGAGAACTTTGTGAAGCATACACAAGTATCAATAGCTGAATCCATCAAGCAGAAGAAAAGATATCAGAGATTGAAGACCACCTTGTGGAAATAAGGCATGTAGACAAGATTAAAGGAATGAACAAAGCCTCCAACAAATATGGGACTATGTGAAAAGACCAAACCTGCGATTGACAGATGTACCTGAAATTAAGGGGGAGAACTGAAGCAAGTTGGAAAACATGCTCCAGGATGTTATCCAGGAGACCTTCCCCAACCTAGCAAGACAGGCCAACATTCAAATTCAGGAAATACAGAGAACACCACCAAGATACCCATGAGAAGATCAACCCCAAGACACATAATCATTAGATTCTCCAAGTTTGAAATGAAGGAAAAACTGTTAAGGGCAACCAGAGAGAAAGGTCAGGTCACCTACAAAGGCAAGTCCATCAGACTAACAGTGGATCTCTCAGCAGAAACCCGACAAGCCAGAAGAGAGTGGGGGACAATATTCAACATTCTTAAAGAAAAGAATTTTCAACCCAGAATTTCACATCCAGCCAAACTAAGCTTCATAAGGGAAGGAGAAATAAAATCCTTTACAGACAAGCAAATGCTGAGGGATTTTGTCACCACCAGGCCTGCCTTTCAAGAGCTCCTGAAGGAAGCACTAAATATGGAAAGGAAAAACCAATAACAGCCACAGCAAAAACACACCAAAATATAAAGACCGATGACACTATGAAGAAACTGCATCAGCTAATGTGCAAAATAACCAGCTAGCATCATGATGACAGGATCAAATTCACACATAACAATATTAACCTTAAATGTAAATGGGCTAAAAGCCCCAATTAAAAGACACAGACTGGCAAATTATATAAAGAGTCAAGACCCATCATTGTGCTGTACTCAGGAGACACAACTCACATGCAAAGACACACATAGGCTCAAAATAAAGGGGCAGGGGAATATTTACCAAGTAAATGGAAAGCAAAAAGAAGCAGGGGTTGCAATCTCAGTCTCTGATAAAACAGACTTTAAACCAACAAAGATCAAAAAAGACAAAGAAGGGCATTCCATAATTGTAAAGGGATCAATGCAACAAAAACAGCTAACTATCCTAAAATATATATGCACTCAATACTGGAGCACCCAGATTCATAAAACAAGTTCTTAGAGACCTACAAAGAGACTTAGACTCCCACACAATAACAGTGGGAAACTTTAGGCTGGGCATGGTGGCTTATGCCCATAATCCCAGCACTTTGGGAGGCTGAGGTGGGCAGATCACCTGAGGTCGGGAGTTCGAGACCAGCCTGACCAACATGGAGAAACACTATCTCTACTAAAAATACAAAAAAAAATAATAACAACTGGGCATGGTAGCATGTGCTGGTAATCCCAGCTACTTGGGAGGCTGAGGCAGGAGAATCGCTCGAACCTGGGAGGCGGAGGTTGCAGTGAGCCAAGATCGCACCATTGCACTCCAGCCTGGGCAACAAGAATGAAACTCTGTCTCAAAAAAAAAAAAAAAAAAAAAAAAAAAAAAGTGAGAGACTTTAACACCCCGCTGTCAATATTAGATCAACGAAACAGATAATCAACAAGGATATTCAGTACTTGAACTCAGGTGTGGATCAAGTGGGCCTAGTAGACATCGACAGAACTGTCCACCCCAAATTGACAGAATACACATTCTTCTCAGTGCTGCATGGCACTTATTGTAAAATCGACCACATTATTGGAAGCAAAACACTCCTCAGCAAATGCAAAAGAACTGAAATCATAACAAACAGTCTTTCAGACCACAGTGCAATCAAATTAGAACACAGGATTAAGAAACTCACCCAAAACCACACAACTACATGGAAATTGAACAACCTGCTCCTGAATGACTCTGAGGTAAATAACAAAATTAAGGCAGAAATCAAGAAGTAATTTGAAACCAATGAGAACAAAGAGACAATATAGCAGAATCTCTGGAACACAGCTAAAGCAGTTTTAAGAGAGAAATTTATAGCACGAAATGCCCACATCAGAAACTTGAAAAGATCACAAATCAGCACCATAACATCACAACTAAAAGAACTAGAGAAGCAAGAGCAAACAAATTCAAAAGCTAGCAGAAAACAAAAAATAACTAACATTAGAGCAGAAGTGAAGGGGATAGAGACACAAAAAAACTTCCAAAAAATCAATGATTCCAGGAGCTGGTTGTTAGAAAAAATTAACAAAATAGATACACTGCTAGCTAGACTAATAAAGAAGAAAAGAGAGAAGAATCAATAGACACAATAAAAAATGATAAAGGGTATATCACCACTGATCTCACAGAAATACAAAGTACCATCAAAGAATACTATAGAAAATCTAGAAGAAACGGATAAATTCCCAGACACATACACCCTCCCAAAACTAAACCAGGAAGAAGTCAAATCCCTGAATAAACCAATAACAAGTTCTGACATTGAGGTAGTAATTAGTAGCCTACAAAACAAAAAAAGCTCAGGACCAGACGGGTTCACAGTCAAATTCTACCAGACCTACAAAGAGGAGCTAGTACCACTTCTTCTAAAACTACTCCAAACAATTGAAAAAGAGGGACTCCTCCCTAACTCATTTTATGAGGCCAGCATCATCCTGATACCAAAACCTGGCAGAGACACAACAAAAAAAGAAAATTTCAGGCAAATATCCATGATGAACGTTGATGCAAAAATCCTCAATAAAAAATACTGGCAAACTGAATCCAGCAGCATATCAAAAAGCTTATCCACCACAATCAAGTTAACTTCATCCCTGGGATGCAAGGCTGGTTCAATATATGCAAATCAATAAACGTAATCCATCATATAAACAGAACCAATGACAAAAGCACATGATTATCTCAATAGATGCAGAAGAGGCCTTCAATAAAAATCCATTCAAATTCAAATCCCTTCATACCAAAAACTCTCAATAATCTAGGTATTGATGGAACATATCTCAAAATAATAAGAGCTATTTATGATAAATCCGTAGCCAGTATCATACAGAATGAACAAAATCTAGTAGCATTCCCTTTCAAAACAGGCACAAGAGGGCCAGGCACAGTGGCTCACGCTTGTAATCCCAGCACTTTGGGAGGCTGAGGCAGGTGGATCACCTGAGGTCAGGAGTTCGAGATTAGCCTGGCCAACATGATGAAACCCCATCTCTAATAAAAATAAAAAATGAGCCGGGTGTGGTGGTGGGCACCTGTAATCCCAGCTACTCAGGAGGCAGAGGCAGGAGAATCACTTGAACCTAGGAGGCGGAGGTTGCAGTGAGCCAAGATCACGCCACTGCACTCCAGCCTGGGCCACAGAGCAAGACTCTGTCTCAAAAAAAAGAATGAAAGAAGAAAAGAAAAGAGGCAGAAGACAAGGATGCCCTCTCTCACTTCTCACTACTCCTGTTCAACATAGTATTGAAAGTTCTGGCCACAACAATCAGGCAACAGAAAGAAATAAAGGGTATGCAAATAGGAAGAGAGGAAATCAAATTGTCTCTGTTTGCTGATTACATGATTGTATATTTAGAAAACCCCATCGTCTCAGCCCCAAAACACCATAAGCTGATAAGCAACTTCAGCAAAGTCTCAGGATACAAAATCAATGTGCAAAAATCACAAGCATTCCTACACACCAACAATAAACAAGCAGAGAGCCAAATCATGAATGAACTCCCATTCACAATTGTTACAAAGAGAGTGAAATACATAGGCATACAGCTTACAAGGGAAATGAAGGACCTCATCAAGAACTACAGACTGCTGCTCAAGGAAATAAGGGAGGACACAAACAAATGGAAAAACATTCCATGCTCATGGATAGGAAAAATCACTATCATGAAAATGGCCATACTGCCCAAAGTAATTTATAAATTCAATGCTATTCCCATCCAACTACCACTGACTTTCTTCTCAGAATAAGAAAAGCTGCTTTAAATTTAATATGGAACAAAAAAAGAGCTTGTATAGCCAAGAAAATTCTAAGCAAAAAGAACAAAGCTGGAGTCATCATGCTACCTGACTTCAA
>NW_026656516.1:0-5728 GCF_009828535.3 Hylobates moloch
AGGGTTCCAGCATCAAGATGTAGTTTTACTTATTGAATTTACACAGAGTTTTGTTGATGATGTTTTTTTGGTGGTGGGGTTAGTGATCGTGGTATTGTTTTATTACATTGGTTTCTTCCTTTTTTTGTTCATTTTTAATGGGAACCTCCCAATAATGGTGAGGATGCAGTTAAATGGTAACTCCATACACTTACTGTGAGTCTAGAAATAAATTCAAGTTTTATTTTGAATACACTGAATTGGTATTTCTTTCATTGAATAAACATTTATCTAGTGCCTCCTAAGTGCCAGACAACACAAAACGTAAAATAACATTGGCAAATCCATAGCAATCATACAAAAGACGTGATATTTGATAAATATAACTCATACAATGAAGAAAAAAAAGAACAAGAATTTATACACAGCAATTTGACCTCCGTTTGCAACACAACAATAAAAAGTGTAATTTTCTCCAATCTAAATTTGCTTTGAAAATATGGAACACCAGCTGGAAGGGAGCTCAGATGGCTTCTGCAGTGGGGTTGGAAATATCCTTCTGAGCATGTCCAGAACAACTGGTTAAAAATAATTAAATCACTTGCACCATCTGTGAATCATTCTGATTCTTCAGTGATTACTTAAGACTCTCATTGTATGGAACATATTCTGAGAACAGATGAATAAAATCAATTCAAGTGTATATTGTTTTCCACTTTGATTTTCACAAAATAAAAAGGGTTATAATATTTTCAAGTTTGCTAAGTTATCTGATAATTCTCCTGCCCTCCTTTATGATCCAGTTGCTTTTGAACTATTAAAGTATGTTTAAAATTTAGTTTTATGAATAATAAACATTCACATAGCCATTATTATATAACATAAATTTGCTTAAAAACATTCTATCATTTTTACCCTTTTTTTAATCTTTTGAGTATAGTTTAGCACCCACTTAGTAACAGCCAAGAGAACTAAATGGAAGTCCGAATTGATTGCATTCTCAAATTTAGCACCATATGCTATAACATGAGCAGTTTTTAAAATTCCTAAATAGCTATTTTAACACATGTAAAACAGAGGAAAGCTATATTTAGTGGTGACTAATCCGTGGATGAAAGATGCATGGATTAAATATAATCCAAGTGCCCATATCTGTACAAACTTAAGATGTTCAGATAATTTGGAGGCATTGTTAACTTTTTCTCGATGTCAGTGCATAGGCACTTCTTGCCAGAATAAATTAACTGGGGAAAGTTCTAGAAGATCCATAATTTTCCATAATAATTAGTGCTTTCTTAGTTAATGGAATATCTGGGTGATGAAAAATAAACGAATTACCTAACAAATAGAGTTATCTGTAACATATAACTCCATCTATGGCCTATATAAAGCTCAAAATGTGTTAAGTGATTAGTATCTTGACAATCATAAACACACATAAAACATGAATAATATCAGTCACTATATTTTCATTTCTTGCTGCATAGATACACTCGAGTATTTCATATGTGGACAATTGAGAGATCTAGTCCTCTTCATTTATTGGCCTCCCTAATGGGAAATGATCTCTTTAAACTGCTACAAAGCCCTCCTCTTATTTAAACTTGCCAAGATGTCTTCTACCTCAGGTCATTGCAATTATGTTTCCTTTGACTTGGGCCTCTATTTCTGTATATTTCCTTGCTGGTCTCCCGTCACATTGCAGGATGCAGAGTGAACATTATCTCCACAGGTGGCCTTCCTTCAACAACCTATTTTACGTCGTTCACAACATCCATTCTATCCTTATCAACATGCTGTAGAACATCAGCTAGACATTTCCCTTGTAATATTTACTGCAATCTGAAAATGTTATCTTTGTATGTTTACTTGTTTATAATTTCTCTGCTATTATTAGAATGTAGGCTTGATGAAGACAGGAGCCTATTCTGTCTTGTTAATCACTATTTCCCCAAGACATAGAGTCTATCACAGAGCAGGTATTTAATGAAATCATGTGGAATGAATGAATGAATGTATAACATCTTCCTGTGGAAATCCCTGCAGTTTCAGAGTTGGTTGTTCTGTATTTTTATGTCAGTAGCATCCTGATGCCAGTCTGCCATGGTCCAGAAGTTTTCAATGGTCCATTAGGAAAAGAAAAAAAAGAGCAATTTTTTTTAGCTTTTCATAAATCAAAGTTTTTTAATGCAAGAATTGTCCTTTCTTTCAAAATTATGGGCTTCAGCAGTTTTGGAGGTATTGAAATGGTCTTTCTTTTTCTTCTCATTTTGTTGCAATGTCCTTTACTAGAAAAAGTAAAGTGCAGAGCTTTTGTGATGTTCCCTAATAGTGTTTTTTATAATATTGTTATTGACCGATGAAATACAATGTCTGTAAACCACCGACTTAGATAAACTTATTTACATGAAGGAATACCATTCCTTCTAAGTTTCTATATTGGTTGCTTGAAGTTTCAGAATGAGGAAGAGAAAGCATGAAAACTATCATCTCCTATTTGTATGGCCTGTTGGGCAAGCAGTACTGGCCCCATAACAATTATATATTGGAATAACATTCTTGAATTTATTTTGTCACATGTGAGGAGCAAAAACAATAAAAAATACACAAAAAGAGTAGAATTAGGGTATCACAACATTTGTCTAATATTATTCAACATTAACACTTACAAATAAGGTACCAAAATGGTATTTTCTTGTGAATAAATGTTTTCATCCTCTGGATTTGAATCTATTTTTGTTTGTTTTGGTGATATAAAGAACTCATAATACTATCATTTCTTCATGATATTTGGAATCCAAACATTAATTACTTCAAAACAGAAGTATTACATTTTCTGTCCTTTTTATAGTTGAAAACAGTGCATCGAGATTAAAAACTTAACAAATACAATGCGTTAACGTTATTATGCATGCTTTTTTCACATACTTTATTTCCCAATAATCATAATGACTAATAATTAACATAATTATTTGTCATTGACAAAAGACTAACGTTCATCATTTTAGTTAATTATTATTTAAAAAATTATTTGTCTGGATAGAAAATAAGCAAATTAAATCTGTATTCAAGGAGATTGTGGGGAGGAACAGATATATCCAAGTTCTCAGTTAATTACCTTTTCAAAATACATGATCTAAAATGGAGTTAAAATTGATTGTGTGAATATGAGTTTTTAGAGTTAAAACTTGTAAATTTGCTGGACAGAACAGTACAATTTTTTATTGGAATCCTTGCCATGCGATAGTATAATGACTATTATTTCCTGGAACATTGACAGAGAACAAGCTATTGTAGGAGAAACGATCTTGATTGTTAAGTAGAGCACATTAAGCCTAAGGTGTCATTAAATTCACAAAACTTTTAAGAAAGAATTGAGTGCAATCTTTGGTAAGAGAAAAATGGTTTTCTTCAGTGACTATTATCATATTTTGCAAAGTTATAACCTGGCAAAATATATTATTTTGGGAAAATAATATTAAATACAACAATTTCTATACACACAGTGGCACTTTATTTATTCAGAGGTCAGATGGTCATCATTTTAATTTACCTGCAACACAGCCAAGAATCAGGAACGGAGTAGAACAAAAGGCCTCTGGATTCCCAAAATTGATTTTTTAAGGTTCATGAAGTCCAAAGCTTGCTTATATTTCATTATGAAATGAATTTCCAAATCTTTTTTTGGAGATTTTTTTAAAATTTTGCTCTGACTAAGGAGGTAATTCTAATAAACTTAATTATCTTCTTTTTTTGCCCCTAGTAGCTTTGAAGCCAAAATGGAACAGAAGGAATTAATGACTGAAATAGGAGATAATAGCTGCAGCCTGGGACTAAGGTGAAAAAGAACGTATATATAAGGACACATGGTTTGGTGAAACAGTTGATCACAGGGCAACACAGATGAGAGAGGGAGGGATGGAGGAAGGGAGACAGAGAGGGAGAACAAATAATTAGTGTTCATTATTTATTTTCATTTTATACTTATGGATAATTTAATTATTTCAATAGTTTATTCATATGTTTAGGTAAAGACTTTTTTTTTGAGACAGATTCTCACCCTGTCACCCAGGCTGGAGTGCAGTGGCATGATCTCGGCTTACTGCGACCTCTGTCTCCCAGGTTCAAGTGATTCTCCTGCCTCAACCTCCCGAGTTGCTGGGATTACAGGCACCCGCCATCACCCCTGGCTAATTTTTGTATTTTTTTAGTACAGACAGGGTTTCACCATGTTGGCCAGGCTTGTCTCCAACTCCTGACCTCAAATGATCTGCCTGCCTCGGCCTCCCAAAGTGCTGGGATTATAGGTGTAAGCCATGGCGCCCAGCCCAAGGATCTTTAATATCTTACCTGCTATGTGTAAAATTGTTTAATACATAATGCCATATGGCATATTAGCTTCCTAAATCACATACCACTGCTGTCAGCTAACTTTTATCTCTGTATTTACATCTGAGGGTGCTTAGTCACACATAAATGTATTCATATATTTTACACATATGCTTATTTATGTAGCTATGCTATATGTTATATGCTATTTACATCTATTAAGTTACTTTGCAAAATATGCCCTTTGTCTTTGAAAAAAATGCCTGCTGAACTCATCAAGATTATGATTTTTGTAGGTTATTCTCCATCTTTTAGTAGAGTTCCTAAAGTTGTGTTTTTAACTGCCTGCTTTTTATTGCAGGTATATGAAATTATTGTGAATATTTCAAAGGAGAATAGAATGCATGGTAACTCTCAAACTTGTTATTTGGAATTAGGTCAGGTAATTTTGTAAATGCAATTATCAATATATCACAATGTCATTAGTGTCCCTTCAAGTTAAGGGCATGTAAATAAAGATGGTCTAATGTGTCAGGCCAAGGAGGAAAACTTTTCAGCTTAACAAAGTGACTTCAAATACCTGGGGAGAATTGAAGCAGTCATTTCAAATGCAAACAAAAAACTGTATTTTTATGGATTACAATATCCTTAGCTAATTGTTTACTTTGGCTTGGGTATTTTTCCTTATTAGTAATATTTATTTAATTAGTTGCTTATACATTGAACCTGGGAAGCGTAGTTTGCAGTTAGCCGAGATCGTGCCACTGCACTCCAGCCTGGGCAACAGAGCGAGGCTCCGTCTCAAAAAAAAAAAAAAATTGAGTACTTAAGATCAGTTAAAATATATCAAGTATTGGATGCCGTCACATAAGAGTGCTATTAGCCATTGACTGTTAAATTTCCCCATCTCCAGGAAACTCAGGAACCTAAAAATAATTCTCTTTAGTTCATGGGCAACAGCAGCCACTAGTCTTTGCCACGACTCTTCTGTCAATTGGGCACACAATGAGGGGCACCAATATGGTTTTAGGTGATGATGTGAAATTGTTTCAAAATGCTTTCATTCTCCCTTATGAATTTTGTCTTAGTCTATGCTTCCATAATATTGGGAGCCAATTAGTAGTACATGCCTTCCTGCAGCTTGAATAGAAGTGAAGTCTATTATGAACAATACAGTCAATTAGAAGGGGCCATGCCTACTGATAAATATGTAAAGACTCAATTTACCTTGAAATCTGTATCTTTTTGCATCTACTCTTTAGTGCTAAGTCAGAGCTGTGTACGATTATTTTAAATGTATTACAGTATTAGTTTAATAGTTAAATTAATACAAAGGTAGATTAAGGAAACTTTACTACTCTTCATTTCTTCATTCTGCTGGTTCTTTCGCCACTGAAGCAAAAAAAAAAAGTCTACAATT
>NW_026656517.1:0-5728 GCF_009828535.3 Hylobates moloch
GCTGGAAAAGAGATTTCTGGATTATATAGTAATTGTGTTGGGCAACTTATATATGCCTTTTTTCTATCTCTCTATCTTTTTTTGGTGATGTATCTTTTCAGAACTTTTGACTATTTTTCAAATTTGGTTGTTTATTTTGTTGTTGTTGAGTTTGGAGAGTTCCTCATGTATCCTGCATACAAGAAATTTGTGGAATATGTTATTCAAAAGTATTTACCCCCAGTCTGTAGCTTGTCTTTTGATTCTCTTAATAGTGTCTTTCACAAAGCAGAAATTTTAATATCGTAAAGTCCAATACATATAGATACGTGTATACATGTATATATGTGTATATATGTATATAAAAGTTGTGTAGGTTTATATTTAGATCTATGATCTACTTTGAGATAATTTTAGCACAACATGTGAGGTATAGGTCAATGCTCATTTTTTACATATGCACTTCCAATTATTCAAGTAATATTTGTTGAAAACACTAGCCTTACTTGATTTAATTGCTTTTGCACTTTTGTAAGCAAAAACACCCAGTTGATTATATCTGTGTAGATATATTCCTTGTCTCTCAATTCTATTCTTTTGATCTCCACATCTATTCTTTTGTCAGTACCATCCAGTCTTAATTATTGTAGTTTCAAAATTTCTTCCACCTTTTCAAAATTGTTTTGGCTATTTTAGTGGCAATGCCTTTATATATACATTTTAGAGTCAACTTATTGATATCTATCTATAAGAATATGTGATGGTATTTTCACTGGAATTGAATTGAATCTATAGATCAATTTGATAGCCTAACAACATTTAGTTTTCCAACGTCATGTGCATGCTACATTTCTCTATTTAGTTCTCATTGATTGCTTTCATCAGTGTTTTGTAGTTTATAGCATATATATCTCTAATTTATTTTGTTATACACACTTACACTAAGTACTTAATATTAGATACTTAAGTATTTCTTCTATGTTAAATGGTATATTTTTATTTTAAATTCCAATTGTTTACTACCAATATATAGAAATATAATTTTATTTAATTGTATAGTGATCATGTATCCTCTGACCTTGATAAATGCATAAAGTATTTCTAGGAGGTTTTTATAGATTGTTTGGGATTTTCTACTTGACAGAAATGTTGAATTCCAGCCCCTTTCTTGGGGCAAGAGGTGGTTTGTTATTTTCTTTTTTTTCCTTTTTCTTTTCTTTTCTTTCTTTCTTTTTTTTTTTTTTGCAACTGCAATGAGTATTCACCAGAGCCCTTTGGGTGACAGTATGTGTTGTCCTTAAATTAACATAGATGAACACATCTGTTCTATAAGGTACTGCTATGGTTTGAATGTTCCCTCTAAATCGCATGTTCAAATTTCATTGCCACTTCAATGGTTAATACCAGCCAATAGAGGTGGGACTTTTAGGAGGTAATTAGATCATGAGAGCTCTGGCTTCATGAATGGATTAATGGTGTTATCTCAGGAGTGTGTTAGTTACATTGGGAGTCTGGCCCTCTTTTTCTCTCTTTCTTGCATGCTCTTACTTTATATCATCTTCTCTAGCTATGGGATGCCTACCATAAAGTAATAATACAGCAAGAAGGCCCTCATCAAATGCAACCTAATTATCTTGGACTTTCCAGCCTCCAGAGTCACAACCCAAATAAACTTCTATTGTTTATAAATTACCCAAACTGTAGTATTCTGTTATAGCAACACTAAATGGACTAAGACAGATATACAGAAGTCAGAGTGAATTGCCTGCCCCTACACTAGGTACTAAGGAGTACACATTCTCCAGACTCACTTTAGTCATTTCTGCGAGCAACATGTGAAGTCTGTGGAGTAAACACCTGCAAGAAGATGCAGAGTCTATAACTGTGGCCACTAGGAGTTTCATGATCTCTCACTAGTGTATACTTGGCCTCTACCAATACACCAATCACCCTAACTCAACTATTCTTAATGGCATCTAGCTCTATCTACAAGTAGACCATTGCTATCATCTCATTTCTTCCAGTAAAAACCAAGTCTCTCTTTGTTGCCCTGCAATCTCAGCTTTGTGTTAAGGTTCAAGAAAAATAGAGAATTTGCTGCTTGTCTGACTTTCATTGTTGTTATAAGGGTGGGAGAAAACAGTTTCCAGTTCTCTATCTCCCTGAGTAGAAACCAGGACACCTATTTTTGTTCAACCCATCACAACTTTGAATCTGCTTTGATATTATTACTTGTTGAATACCAGAAGGCATGGGCTGTAGCTGTTCAAACAAGGCTCTCAGTAAGAATAGGATGACAATGATTCTTCCAAGGTGATGTTGTGAAAAAGTAAAGACAAAACTTCAAAGCTCTTCTCTAATCTCTGATCCTATGCCTGTATCTTCTCTTTTATACTCAAGGCTGCTGCCAAGCCCTCACCACAGTTTATCAGAGCTTTGATACATCAAGGATTTTCTCTACTTTTATGATAATTCCTTTGATACAAGCTACTCTCTCTTCTATACTCCCTCTAAGGATTTGCTACCCAAAGTGAGCTAAGTGAATCAGCGGCACCTACATCAAATGGAAGCTTGTTGAAAATGTGGAATTTCTGGCCTCACCCAACACCTAGCAAAATATAAAAACATGTTAACGAAATCTCCAAGAATTCACATTATCGTCTGAGACGTGTTGGTCAATGGTTGTTTTTTTTTGGAGAGAGAACCAGCAGTCTAATGTAGTTGTCATTTGTCAGAAACCAGAAAACTCAAGTGATGCTCTGCACATTTTTTAAATTTTTAATTTGGAAGTTATGTTTTTATCCAGTTTTACATTACATCACTTTTGATATTCAGGTATATTTAGTAACAAAAATACTGGTCTTTACAGTATTATGAATTAGAGATGTGTTTGTTAAACACAAAATTTAATCAGAAATTTTAGAAAAAATTAGTCAATTTACTTATTATGAATATAATAATTGTCACATGAATTTTATGTTAGATGACTATAACAGTACATTTTTATAAAAGTTATATTGACATATAATTCACATAACACAAATTTCATGCAATTCAATTGTGCAATTCAATTGTTCAATTCATTGTTGTTTAGTACAGTCATATAGCTGTGCAATCATCAATACTATCTGCTTATCTCCTTAAGCTGATTAGCAACTTCAGCAAAGTCTCAGGATACAAAATCAATGTACAAAAATCACAAGCATTCTTATACACCAATCATAGACAAACAGAGAGCCAAATCATGAGTGAACTCCCATTCACAATTGCTTCAAAGAGAATAAAATACCTAGGAATCCAACTTACAAGGGATGTGAAGGACCTCTTCCAGGAGAACTACAAACCACTGCTCAATGAAATAAAAGAGGATACAAACAAATGGAAGAACATTCCATGCTCATGGGTTGGAAGAATCAATATCGTGAAAATGGCCATACTGCCCAAGGTTATTTATAGATTCAATGCCATCCCCATCAAGCTACCAATGGCTTCCTTCACAGAATTGGAAAAAACTACTTTAAAGTTCATATGGAACCAAAAAAGAGCCCGCATCGCCAAGTCAATCCTAAGCCAAGAGAACAAAGCTGGAGGCATCATGCTACCTGACTTCAAACTATACTACAAGGCTACAGTAAACAAAACAGCATGGTACTGGTACCACAACAGAGACATAGATCAATGGAATAGAACAGAGCCCTCAGAAATGATGCCACATATCTACAACTATCTGATCTTTGACAAACCTGACAAAAACAAGAAATGGAGAAAGGATTCCCTATTTAATAAATGGTGCTGGGAAAACTGGCTAGCCATATGTAGAAAGCTGAAGCTGGATCCCTTCCTTACACCTTATACAAAAATTAATTCAAGATGAATTAAAGACTTACATGTTAGACCTAAAACCATTAAAATCCTACAAGAAAACCTAGGCAATACCATTCAGGACATAGGCGTGGGCAAGGACTTCATGTCTAAAACACCAAAAGCAATGGCAACAAAAGCCAAAATTGACAAATGGGATCTCATTAAACTAAAGAGCTTCTGCACAGCAAAAGAAACTACCATCAGAGTGAATAGGCAACCTACAGAATGGGAGAAAATTTTTGCAACCTACTTATCTGACAAAGGGCTAATATCCAGAATCTACAATGAAGTCAAACAAATTTACAAGAAAAAAACAGCCCCATCAAAAAGTGGGTGAAGGACATGAACAGACACTTCTCAAAAGAAGACATTGATGCAGCCAAAAAACACATGCAAAAATGCTCATCATCACTGGTCATCAGAGAAATGCAAATCAAAACCACAGTGAGATACCATCTCACACCAGTTAGAATGGCCATCATTAAAAGGTCAGGAATCAACAGGTGCTGGCGAGGATGTGGAGAAATAGGAACACTTTTACACTGTTGGTGGGACTGTAAACTAGTTCAACCATTGTGGAAGTCAGTGTGACGATTCCTCAAGGATCTCGAACTAGAAATACCATTTGACCCAGCCATCCCATTACTGGGTATATACCCAAAGGACTATAAATCATGCTGCTATAAAGACACATGCACACGTATGTTTATTGCGTGCGGCACTATTCACAATAGCAAAGAGTTGGAACCAACCCAAATGTCCAACAACGATAGACTAGATTAAGAAAATGTGGCACATATACACCATGGAATACTATGCAGCCATAAAAATGATGAGTTCATGTCCTTTGTAGGGACATGGATGAAACTGGAAAACATCAATCTCAGTAAACTATCGCAAGGACAAAAAACCAAAGACCGCATGTTCTCACTCATAGGTGGGAATTGAACAATGAGAACTCATGGACACAGGAAGGGGAACATCACACTCTGGGGACTGTTGTGGGGTGGGGGGAGGGGGAAGGGATAGCATTAGGAGATATACCTAGTGCTAAATGACGAGTTAATGGGTGCAGGAAAACAACATGGCACATGGGTACATATGTAACAAACCTGCACATTGTGCACATGTACCCAAAAACCTAAAGTATAATAATAATAAAAAAAATTAACAAAGAAGCCTTCAAAAAAAAAAAAGAACTGACAACTCAAAAAGCCAGAGTGCCTTCTTTCCTCAAACTACTGCATCACTTCTCAAAGATTATGAACCAGGCTGAGTTGGTTGAAATGACAGAAATAGAATTCAGAGATGGATAGGAATAAGGATCATGGAGATGCAGGAGTATGTTGAAACACAATCCAAGGAAACTAGGACTCATAATAAAATAATACAGGAGCCGACTGACAAAATAGCCAGTATAGAAAAGAAGGTAATCGACGTCATAGAGCTTGAAAACATACTACAAAAATTTCATAATGCAGTCACTAGTATTAATAGCAGAATAGACAATGCTGTAAAGAAAATCTCAGAGCTTGAAGACTGGCTTTCTGAACTAAGACAGTCAGACTTGGGAGGCCAAGATGGGCAGATCACGAGGTCAGGAGATCAAGACCATCCTGGCTAATGCGGTGAAACCCCATCTCTACTAAAAATACAAAAAAATTAGCCAGGCATGGTGGTGGGCGCCTGTAGTCCCAGCTTCTCAGGAGTCTGAGGCAGGAGAATGGCGTGAACCCAGGAGGCAGAGCTCGCAGTGAGCTGAGATCATGCCACTGCATTCCGGCCTGGGCGACAGAGCGAGACTCCAAAAAAAAAAAAAAAAAAGACAGATAAGAATAGAGAAAAACATATTTAAAGGAAGAAACAAAACATCCAAGAAATATGG
>NW_026656518.1:0-5727 GCF_009828535.3 Hylobates moloch
GATATGATCTTATATTTAGAAAAACCTAAAGACTCCATAAAAAAAACTATTAGAAATAATAAACAAATTCAGTAAAGTTGCAGGGTACAAAATCAACATACAAAATTCAACAGCATTTCTATATGCCAACAGTGAAAAAACTGAAACAAGAAATTTTAAAATAGGAGCCCCATTTACAATAGCCACAAATAAAATTAAGTACCAAGGAATTAACTTAACTAAAGAAGTAAAAGATCTCTATAAAGAAAACCATAAATCACTGATGAAATATGTTGAAGAGGACATCACAAAATGGAGAGCTATTCCATGTTCACGAATTGGAATTATCATTATTATTAAGATGTCTATGCTACCCAAAGCAATTTACAGATTCAATGCAATTTCTGTCAAAATACAAATGACATTCCACACAGAAAGAGAAACAAAATCCTTACATTTATATGGAAGCACAAAAGACCCAGAATAGCCAAAGCTATCTTAAGCAAAAAGAACAAAACTGGAGGAATCACTTTACCTGATTTCAAATTATACTAAAGAGCCATAGTAACCAAAACAGCATGTTACTGGTCTAAAAACATACACATCAACCAATGGAACAGAATACAGAAACCAAAATCAAATGCACAGGCCTACAATGAACTCATTTTTGACAAAGGTGCCAGGAACATACACTGGGGAAAAGACAGTATTGTCAATAAATGGTACTGGGAAAACTGCATATCCATATGCAGAAGAATGAAACTAGACATCTGTCTCCCACCATATACAAAAATAAAATCAAAATATAATAAAGGCTTAAAGCTATATCCTCAAACTATGAAACTACTACAAGAAAACTTCAAAGAAACTCTGAACGATACAGGTCTGGGCAAAGATTTCTTGAATAATATCCCACAAGAACAGGCAATTAAAACATAAATGAATACATGGCTTCTGCACAGCAAAGGAAACAATCAACAAAGAAAATAGACAAATCCTATAATGGGACAAAATATTTGCATATTACCCATCTGTCAAGGGTTAATAAACAGAATATATAAGGCGCTCAAACAACTCTGTAGAAAAATATCTAAAAATCCAATTTAAAAATGGGCATATTTGTTTCTTTTTAAAATTTTTATATTTATTTTGTTTCTTTTTTTAACCTTCAATCAACTCACACCATTTTTTGTCTCGTTTTTTCATTCTTGTATTTTTCTATTTATCTCATTTCATTTTTTAATGGGCAAAATATTTGAAAAAGCATTTATCAAAAGAAAACATACAAATGGCAAATGGCCACATGAAAATGTACTTAACATCACTGATCATCAGATAAACGCAAATCAAAAGTATAAAGAGATATCATCTCATCCCAGTTAAAATGACATTTATCCAAAAGACAGGCAGTAACAAATGCTGCTGAGGATATAGAGAAAAGGAAGCCTTTTGTACACTGTGGTGGTAATGTAAATTAGTACAACCATTCCAGAGAAAAGTTTGGAGTTTCCTCAGAAAACTAAAAACAGAGCAACCTCAAAATCCAGCAATACCCTTGCTGGGTATGTAGCCAAAAGAAAGGAAATCAATATTTTGAAGAGATATCTTCACTCCCACATTTGTGCAGGTTTGTTCACAATAGCCAAGATTTGGAAGACACCGTAGGTCCATCAACAGATGAATATACAAAGAAAATGTCATACAAATACACAATGGAGTACTATCCAGGCATCAAAAAGAAAAAGATTCAGTCATTTGCAAGAACATGTATTAACCTGGAGGTAATTATATTAAGTGAAATAAGCCAAGCAAAGAAAGACCAAAGTCAGATGTTCTCAATTATTTGTGGGATCTAAAAATCAAAACAATTGAAGACATTGAGATAGAGAATAGAAGGATAGTTACCAGAGGCTGGGAAGGGTAGTCAGGGGGTGAGGGGGAAATGGGGATAATTAATGGATATGAAAAATCATTATAATTAATGAATAAAGTGTAGTATTGGATAGCACAACAGAGTGACTCTAGTCAATAATAATTTTGCATTTTAAAATAATGATAGTATAGATTATTTGTAACACAAAGGATAAGGGGATTAATACCCTATCTTCTGTGATGAGATTATTATGCATTGCATGCCTGTATCAAAATATCTCATGCACACACTATGTACCCCCAAAATTTAAAATAAAAAGAAAAAAAAAAAATAAGTTATATAGTTAACTTTTAAAACTTCCCTTAATTCTAAAATGTGCCTATGATGTTTTCTTTAGAGAACTTGAAAAATGAGAAAGAACTTACTTAGACCTACAATCAGCTACATCAATCCCTATATGGTAACAAAACATAAAAGTTTTATGAATTGGATTTGTAGTCAATGCAGTAATCATTTTATTCCTGTTATAATATTATAAAATTGAATAAAATATCTGGAAATGTTTGAATACAATAAAACATCTAACAGAGAGATCACTAGTCATCCAATGTTTACTGAATACCTTAAACCACAAAGGCCAAAATATAGAAAGCTTGTGTAAGGTAATTCATTACCTATTTATTCTAAAGAGAATATCCAAAAATTGTAGACTCTGATTATGTATTCTTGCGGTAGCATATTTGAAGCAGTAAATATTTATTTATATCATTTAATACATTTTAAAGCCTATGTATGAACATATTTAAATGCATATAATTTACCACATTTATGTTTTTATATATACTTTTTTCATTGTCAAATTCATTGAAATAAATTTATCCAAACTCTTCATATGAATGTCTATCACCATCAGAGCCACTGTGTAGAAATCTAGTATTTTGTGGCAAATATTTCCTAATGGAGATTCAGCTATTCTGGTCTAACTCAGTTATTGAACTTAGAACACCACTCACCAGGCCAGGCGTGGTGGCTCACGCTTGTAATCCCAGCACTTTGGGAGGCTGAGGCAGGCGGATCACGAGGTCAGGAGATCGAGACTATGGTGAAACCCCGTCTCTACTAAAAATACAAAAAAAAATTAGCCGGGCGTGGTGGCAGGCACCTGTACTCCCAGCTACTCGGAGAGGCTGAGGCAGGAGAATGGCGTGAACCCGGCAGGCGGAGCTTGCAGTGAGCCGAGATTGCGCCACTGCACTCCAGCCTGGGCAACAAAGCCAGACTCCATCTCAAAAAAAAATAATAATAAATAAAAGAACACCACTCACCAATAAACATTTAATAGGAAAGAATCAGGAGCCAAGACGGCCGAATAGTAACAGCTCCGGTCTACAGCTCCCAGCGTGAGCGACGCAGAAGGCGGGTGATTTCTGCATTTCCATCTGAGGTACCGGGTTCATCTCACTACGGAGTGCCAAACAGTGGGTGCAGGACAGTTGGTTTAGCACACCCTGCACGAGCCTAGCCGAAGCAGGGTAAGGCACTGTCTCACTCGGGAAGTGCAAGGGGTCAGGGAGTTCCCTTTCCTAGTCAAAGAATGGGGTGACAGACAGCACCTGGAAAATTGGGTCACCCCCACCCTAATTCTGCACTTTTCCAACGGGCTTGGAAAACGGCACACCAGGAGATTGTGTCCCACACCTGGCTCGGAGGGGCCTACACCCAGGGAGTCTCACTGATTGCTAGCACAGCAGTATGAGATCAAACTGCAAGGCAGCAGCCAGGATGGGGGAGGGGCACCCGCCATTGCCCAGGCTTGCTTAGGTAAACAAAGCAGCCATGAAGCTCGAACTGGGTGGAGCCCACCACAGCTCAAGGAGGCCTGCCTGCCTCTGTAGGCTCCACCTCTGGGGGCAGGGCACAGACAAACAAAAAGTCAGCAGTTACCTCTGCAGACTTAAATGTCCCTGTCTGACAGCTTTGAAGAGAGTAGTGGTTCTCCCAGCACGCAGCTGGAGATCTGAGAATAGGCAGACTGCCTGCTAAAGTGGGTCCCTGACCCCCCGAGCAGCCTAACTGGGAGGCACCCCCCAGTAGGGACAGACTGACACCTCACTCAGCCGGGTACTCCTCTGAGACAAAACTTCCAGAGGAATAATCAGACAACTGAATTTGCGGTTCAGGAAAATCCACTGTTCTGCAGCCACCACCGCTGACACCCAGGCAAACAGGGTCTGGAGTGGACCTCTAGCAAACTCCAACAGACCTGCAGCTGAGGGTCCTGTCTGGTAGAAGGAAAACTAACAAACAGAAAGGACACCCACACCAAAAACCCGTCTGTACATCACCATCATCAAAGACCAAAAGTAGAAAAATCTACAAAAATGGGGAGAAAACAGAGCAGAAAAACTGGAAACTCTAAAAAGCAGACTGCCTCTCCTCCTCCAAAGGAACACAGCTCCTCACCAGCAATGGAACAAAGCTGGATGGAGAATGACTTTGACGAGTTGAGAGGAGAAGGCTTCAGACGATCAAACTACTCCAAGCTATAGGAGGAAATTCAAACCAATGGTAAAGAAGTTAAAAACTTTGAAAAAAAAATTAGACGAATGTATAACTAAAATGACCAATGCAGAGAAGTGCTTAAAGGAGCTGATGGATCTGAAAGCCAAGTTTTGAGAACTACGTGAAGAATACAGAAGCCTCAGTAGCCGATGTGATCAACTGGAGGAAAGGGTATCAGTGATGGAAAATGAAATGAATGAAATGAAGCGAGAAGGGAAGTTTAGAGAAAAAAGAATAAAAAGAAATGAACAAAGCTTCCAAGAAATATGGGACTATGTGAAAAGACCAAACCTGCGTCTGATCGGTGTACCTGAAAGTGACGGGGAGAATGAAAGCAAGCTGGAAAACACTCTGCAAGATATTATCCAGGAGAACTTCCCCAATCTAGCAAGGCAGGCCAATATGCAGATTCCAGAAATACAGAGAATGACACAAAGATACTCCTCGAGAAGAGCAATCCCAAGAAACATAATTGTCAGATTCACCAAAGTTGAAATGAAGGAAAAAAATGTTAAGGGCAGCCAGAGAGAAAGGTCGGGTTACCGACAAAGGGAAGCCCATCAGACTAACAGCTGATCTCTTGGCAGAAACTCTACAAGCCAGAAGAGAGTGGGGGCCAATATTCAACATCCTTAAAGAAAAGAATTTTCAACACACAATTTCATATCCAGCCAAACTAAGCTTCAGAAGTGAAGGAGAAATAAAATACATTACAGACAAGCAACTGCTGAGAGATTTTGTCACCACCAGGCCTGCCCTAAAAGAGGTCCTGAAGGAAGCACTAAACATGGAAAGGAACAACCGGTACCAGCCACTGCAAAAACATGCCAAAATGTAAAGACCATCAAGGCTAGGAAGAAACTGCATCAACTAACGAGCAAAATAACCAGCTAACATCATAATTGCAGGATCAAATTCACACATAACAATATTAACTTTAAATGTAAATGGGCTAAATGCTCCAATTAAAAGACACAGACTGGCAAACTGGATAAAGCATCAAGACCCATCAGTATGCTGTATTCAGGAAACCCATCTCACGTGCAGAGACACACCTAGACTCAAAATAAAGGGATGGAGGAAGATTTACCAAGCAACGAGAAAACAAAAAAAGGCAGGGGTTGCAATCCTAGTCTCTGATAAAATAGACTTTAAACCAACAAAGATCGAAAGAGACAAGGCCATTACATAACGGTAAAGGGATCAATTCAACAAGAAGAGCTAACTATCCTAAATATATATGCACCCAACACAGGAGCACCCAGATTCATAAAGCAAGTCCTGAGTGACCTACAAAGAGACTTAGACTCCCA
>NW_026656519.1:0-4911 GCF_009828535.3 Hylobates moloch
ATTCCATTCCCTTCCATTCCATTCCATTCCACACCATTCGAATTGCCTCCATTCCATTCCACACCAATCCACACCTTTCCATTCCATCCCATCCCATTCCATTCCACTCCATTCCCCACCACTCCACTCACCTCTCTTACACTCCACTACATAACATTCCGTTCCAACCCATTCCATTACACTCCATTCCACATCACTCCACTCACCCCAGTACACTCATCTCCACTGCACTCCAATTCACTCCATTCCATTCCGTTCCATACCATTTCCTTCCATCACATTCCATTCCATTCCAATCCACTCCAATCCACTCCATTCCATTCCACTCCACTCCTCTCCACTCCACTCCACTCCACACCATTCCATTCCATTCCATTCCATACTATTCCATTCCATTCCATTCCATACTATTCCATTCCATTCCATTCCTTTCCATTCCATTCCATTCCATTCCATTCCATTCCATTCCATTCCATTCCATTCTGTTCCATTCCATTCCATTCCACACCGCTCCATTCCATTCCATCCGAATTCATTGCACTCCATTCCACCTCACTCCACTCCACACCACTCGAGTCCGTTCCATCCAATTCACCTCGAATCCATTCCATACACTCCACTCTATTGCACTTCACTCCAATCCATTGCACTCCATTCCATTCCCTTTCATTCCATTCCATTCCATTCCATTCCATTCCATTCCATTCCATTCCATTCCATTCCATTCCATTCCATCCCATTGCATTCCTGTCCATTCGTATCCACTCCACTCCATTCCATTCCATTTCATTGCATTCCAGTCCGTTCCATTCCATCCCATTGCATGCCAGTCCATTCCACTCCACTCCACTCCATTCCATTCCATCCCATCCCATTCCATTCTTCTCCAATCCACACCACTCAACTCACCTCCCCTACACTCCACTACATAACGTTCCATTCCATCCCATTCCATTACAATCCATTCCACTCCACTCCACTGATCCCACTACACTCATCTCCACACCATTCCATTTCGTTACATACCAATTCCCTGTATTCCAATCCATTCAATTCCATTCCATTCCATTCCATTGCCTTCCATTCCATTCCATTCCATTCCACTCCCTTCCATTCGACTCCACTCCACTGCACTCCACTCCATTCCATTCCATTCCATTCCACACCAGTCCGTTTCATTCCATCTGGTTCCGTTGCACTCCATTTCACTTCATTCCACTCTACTCCACTCCATTCCATTCCATCCAATTCATTTTGAATTCATTCCAGTATACTCCTCTCTATTCCACTCCACTCCACTCCATTGCACTCCATTCCATTCCAGTCCAGTCCATTTCACTCCATCCATTCCATTCCATACGATTCCATTACATCCCATTGCATTCTATTCCATTCCACTCCACTCCACTCTACTTCACCCCACTCCACTCCACTCCATTCCATTCATTCCAGTCCATTCCATTCCATCCCACTGCTTTCCAGTCCATTCCACTCCACCCCACTCAACTCCATTCCATAACATTCCATCACATTCCTTTCCTCTCCATTCTACAGCACTGCACTCACCTCCCCTACACT
This sequence comes from Hylobates moloch, assembly GCF_009828535.3. Taxonomy (NCBI): domain Eukaryota; kingdom Metazoa; phylum Chordata; class Mammalia; order Primates; family Hylobatidae; genus Hylobates; species Hylobates moloch. Next base: position 1,579 of record NW_026656519.1, read on the forward strand.
CCACTACTTAACGTTCCATTCCAACCCATTCCATTAAACTCCATTCCACTCCATTCCACTGACCCCAATACACTCATCCCCACTCCACTATAATTCACTCCATTCCATTCTATTCCATACCACTTCCCTCCTTTCCATTCCATTCCATTCTGTTCCTTTCCATTCCACTCCACTCCACTCCACTTCAGTCCGTTCCACTCCATTCCATTTCATGCCATTCCATTCCACACCACTCCATTCCATTACATCCGATTCCTTTGCACTCCATTCCACTTCACTCCACTCCACTCCAGTTGATTCCATTCCATCCAATTCATTTCAAATACATTCCACTCCATTCGACTATATTCCACTCCACTCCACTCCATTGCACTCCATTCCATTCCATTCCATTCCATTCCAACCCACTGCCTTCCAGTCCATTTCACTCCACTCCACTCCATTCCATTCCATTCCATTCTGTTCCATTCCAGTCCATTTCATTCCATCCCATTCCATTCCACTACGTGTCACATCAGTCCACTCACCTCACCTACACTCCACTACATAATGTTCCAATCCGTCCCATTCCATAACACTCCATTCCTATCCACTCCACTGACCCCACTACACTCATCTCCACTCCACTCCAATTCACTTCATTCCATTCCATTCCATGCCATTTCCCTCCATTCCATTCCATTCCATTCCATTCAATGTCATTCCATTCCATTCCGTTCCGTTCCGTTCCATTCCATTCCATTCCATTGCATTCCAGTCCATTCCACTCCACTCCTCTCCACTCCTCTCCATTCCATTCCATTCCATCCCATTCCATTCCACTCCATTCCACTCCATTCCACACCATTCCACTCACCTCGCCAACACTCAACTACATAACTTTCCATTCCATCCCATTCCATTACACTCCATTCCACTCCACTCCACTTACCCCACTCACTCATCTCCACTCCACTCCAATTCACTGCATTCCATTCCATACCATTTCCCTCCATTCCATTCCAATCCATTCCATTCCACTGCACTCCACTCCATCCCATCCCATTCCATTCCTATCCAGTTCTTTCCATTCCATCCCACTGCAGTCCATTCCATTCCATTCCATTCCATACCATTTCCCTCCATTCCATTCCCTTCCCTTCCATTCCATTCCATTCTATTCCATTGCATTCCAGTCCATTCCACGCCAATCCAATCCATTCCATTCCATTCCATTCCATTCCATTCCATTCCACTCCATTCCAACCCGTTGCTTTCCAGTACATTCCACTCGACTCCACTCCACTCAATTCCATTTGATTGCACACAATTCCATTCCTATCCTTTCCACACTACTCCAGTCACCTCCCCACACTCCACAGCATAACGTTCCATTCCATCCCATTCCATTACACTCCATTCCACTCCACTCCACTGAAACCACTACACTCATCTCCACTCCACTCCAATTCACTCCATTCCATTCTATTCCATACCATTTCCCTCCATTCCATTCCATTCCATTCCATCCCATAGTATTCCTGTCCATTCCAATACACTGCACTCCACTCCACTCCATTCCATTCCGTTCCATTCCACCCCATTCCATTCCATTCCACTCCATTCCACACTACCCCACTCACTTACCCCTCACTCAACTAAATAACCTCCTGTTCTATCCAATTCAGTTACACTCCATTCCCCTCCACTTCACTGACCCCTCTACCCTCATCTCCACTCCACTCCAATTCCCTCCATTCCATTCAATTCATACAATTTCCCTCCATTCCATTCCAACCTATTGCATTCCATTCAATTCTATTCCATTCCATTCCATTCCATTCCATTCCATTCCATTGCATTCCACACCACTCCATTCCATTACATCCGATTTCATTGAACTCCATTCCACTTCGTTCCACTCCACTCCATTCAATTCCGTTCCATCCAGTTCAATTCGATTCCATTCCACTCCACTCCACTCTATTCCACTCCATTCCAATCCATTGCATTCGATTATATTCCATGCCACTCCATTCCACCCCATTGCATTCCAGTCCATTCCACTCCACTCCATTCCATTCTATTCCACTTCATTCCATTTCAGTCCATTCCATTCCATCCCATTGCAACCCAGTCCATTCCACTCCACTCCACTCCATGCCATTGCATTCATCTTATTCCATTCCACTCCATTCCACAACACTCCACTCACTTCCCCTACACCCACTTAATAAAGTTCCATTCCATCCTATTACATTACACTCCATTCCACTCCAGTCCACTGAACCCACAAAACTCATCTCCACTCCACTCCAATTCACTCCATTCCATTCCATTCTATACCATTTCCCTCCATTCCATTCAATTCCATTCCATTCCATTCCATTCCATTCCATTCCATTCCATTCCATTCCATTGCATTCCATACCATTTCACTCCATTCCATTCCATTCAATTCCCTTCCATTCCATCCCATTCCGTTCCATTGCATTCCATTCCAGACAACTAAATTCCATTGCACTCTATTCCACTTCACTCCAATCCACTCCACTCGATTCCATTCCATCCAATTCAATTCGAATCCATTCCCCTCCACTCCACTCTATTCCACTCCACTCCACTCCACTCCATTACACTCCAGTCCATCCAATTCCATTCCATTCCATTCCATTCCATTCCAGTCCATTCCATTCCATTCCATCCCATTGCATTCCAGTCCATTCCACTCCACTCCACACCACTCCATTCCATTCCATTCCATTCCATCCCATTGCATTCCATTCCATCCCATTGCATTCCAGTCCATTCCACTCCACTTCACACCGCTCCATTCCATTCCATTCCATTCCATTCCATTCCACTCAATTTCATCCAATTGCATTCCCTGCATTCGACTCCACTCCACTTCACTCCACACCATTCCATTCCATTCCATCCAACTCCATTCCACTCGATTCTACACCATTCCACTCCCCTCCCCTAAACTCCACTACATAATACTCCATTCCATCCAATTCCATTCCACTCCATTCCACACCACTCCTCTCCCCTCCCCTACACTCCACTACATACTATTCCATTCCATCCAATTCCATTACACTCCGTTCCACTCTCATCCACTGAACCCACTACACTCATCTCCACTCCACTACAATTTACTCCATAACTTTCCATTCCATACCATTTCCATCTGTTCCATTTCAATCCATTCCATTCCATTCCATTCCAGTCCACTCCACTCCATTCCATTCCTTTCCATTCCATTCCATTCTGTTCCATTCCATTCCATTCCTTTCCATTCCAATCCATTCCATTCTGTTCCATTCCATTCCATTCCTTTCCATTCCATTC
>NW_026656519.1:5011-5727 GCF_009828535.3 Hylobates moloch
ATTCTATCTCATTGCAATTCCAGTCCATTCCACTCCACTCCACTCCACTCTATTGTATCCCATTCCATTCTATTCCAGTCTATTCCATTCCATTCCACTCCACTCCACTCCGCTCCGCTCCACTCCATCACATCGCATTCCATTCCATTCCATTCTAGTACATTCCATTCCATCCCATTGCATTCCAGTCCATTCGACTCCACTCCACTCCACTCCGCTCCACTCCACTCCATCACATCGCATTCCATTCCATTCCATTCTAGTACATTCCATTCCATCCCATTGCATTCCGGTCCTTTCAACTCCACTCCACTCCACTCCACTCCACTCCACTCCACTCCATTCCATTCCATCGCAATCCATTCCATTCCATTCCATTCCACACCACTCCACACACCTCCCCTATGCTCCACTATATAACGTTCCATTACATCCAATTCCATTACACTCCATTCCACTCCACTCCACTGACCCCACTACACTCATCTCCACTCCACTCCAGTTCACTCAATTCCAATCCATTCCATACCATTTCCCTGCATTCCATTCCATTCCATTCCTTTCCATTCCAGTGCATACCAGTCCATTCCACTCCAATCCATTCCATTCCATTCCATTCCATTCCATTCCATTCCATCCCATTCGATTCCATCCCGTTGCATTCCAGTCCATTCCACTCCACTCCACTCCATTCAACTCCATTCCATTGCATTCCA
>NW_026656520.1:0-5724 GCF_009828535.3 Hylobates moloch
AGGCCTAATCGCCACACACCAGCAAAGGCAGGCTATGCTATAGTACAAACCACTAGCCCGCCTCTTAGAACCTCTCATTTCCTTTCCATCGTGGAAATCTATCCTCAAGGAAATAACTTCTCAGTGTTCCATCTGCTATTCTACTACTCCTCAGGGATTATTCAGGCCCCCTCCCTTCCCTACACATCAAGCTCAAGGATTTGCCCCCACCCAGGACTGGCAAATTAACTTTACTTAACATGCCCTGAGTCAGATAACTAAAATACCTCTTAGTCTAGGTAGACACTTTCACTGGATAGGTACAGGCCTTTCCTACAGGGTCTGAGAAGGCCACCGCAGTCATTTCTTCCCTTCTGTCAGACATATTTCCTCAGTTTAGCCTTCCCACCTCTATACAGTCTGATAACAGACCAGCCTTTATTAGTCAAATCAGCCAAGCAGTTTTTCAGGCTCTTAGTATTCAGTGAAACCTTTATATCCCTTACAGTCCTCCGTCTTCAGGAAAAGTAGAACGGACTAAAGGTCTTTTAAAAACACACCTCACCAAGCTCAGCCACCAACTTAAAAAGGACTGGACAATACTTTTACCATTTTCACTTCTCAGAATTCAGGCCTGTCCTCGGAATGCTACAAGGTACAGCCCATTTGAGCTCCTTTTTATTAGGCCCCAGTCTCATTCCAGATACCGGACCAACTTAGAATGTGCCCCCAAAAAACTTGTCATCCCTACTATTTTCTGTCTAGTCATACCTATTCTCTGTTCTCAACTACTCATACATACCCTGCTCTTGTTTACACTGCCGGTTTGCACTGTTTCTCCAAGCCATCACAGCTGATATCTCCTGGTGCTATCCACAAACTGCCACTCTTAGCTCTTGAAGTAAATTAATAACCTTCGCTGGCAGGACTATGCTGAATCTCCTTAGGCACTCTCTAATCAGATGTCCTAGGTCCTCCCAATTCTTAGATCTTTTATGCCTGTTTTTCTCCTTCTCTTATTCTATTTAATTTTTCAATTCATACAAAACCGTATCCAGGCCATCACCAATAATTCTACACGACAAATGTTTCTTCTAACAACCCCACAATATCACCCCTTACCACAAAATCTTCCCTCAGCTTAATCTCTCCCACTCTAGGTTCCCACGCCGCCCCAATCCCGCTTGAAGCAGCCCTGAGAGACATCGCCCATTCTCTCTCCATACCACCCCCCAAAAATTTTCGCCGCCCCAACACTTCAACACTATTTTGTTTTATTTTTCTTATTAATATAAGAAGGCAGGAATGTCAGGCCTCTGAGCCCAAGCCAAGCCATCACATCCCCTGTGACTTGCACGTATACGCCCAGATGGCCTGAAATAACTGAAGAATCACAAAAGAAGTGAATATGCCCTGCCCCACCTTAACTGATGACATTCCACCACAAAAGAAGTGTAAATGGCCGGTCCTTGCCTTAAGTGATGACATTACCTTGTGAAAGTCCTTTTCCTGGCTCATCCTGGCTCAAAAAGCGCCCCCACTGAGCACCTCGCGACCCCCACTCCTGCCCGCCAGAGAACAAACCCCCTTTGACTGTAATTTTCCTTTACCTACCCAAATCCTATAAAACGGCCCCACCCTTATCTCCCTTTGCTGACTCTCTTTTTGGACTCAGCCCGCCTGCACCCGGGTGAAATAAACAGCCATGTTGGCTGGGCGCGGTGGCTCACGCTTGTAATCCCAGCACTTTGGGAGGCCGAGGCGGGTGGATCACGAGGTCAGGAGATCAAGACCATGGTGAAACCCCGTCTCTACTAAAAATACAAAAAATTAGCCGGGCGTGGTGGTGGGTGCCTGTAGTCCCAGCTACTCGGAGAGGCTGAAGCAGGAGAATGGCGTGAAGATGGAGCTTGCAGTGAGCCGAGATCGCGCCACTGCACTCCAGCCTGGGTGCCTGGGTGACAGAGTGAGACTCCGTCTCAAAATAAATAAATAAATAAATAAATAAATAGCCATGTCGCTCACACAAAGCCTGTTTGGTGGTCTCTTCACACGGACGCGCATGAAACCAAGGTCTTTACAATGGACTCGGAGACTCTAGGGGACCTGTCGCTCAGCCACCTCTCTGACACTTGCTACTGCCACTGCCCCCTCCCTTACCCTGCACCAGCCACGCCAGAGTCTCCTATGCAGGGACTGGATGTGGAGTTTTCCTTCAATCTGGCTCACTCCTCTCCCAGGTATCCACACAGCTAACCCCTCTTGCCTTCCTCAAGACTTTGTTCAAATGTCCCCCTTTTTTTTTTTTTGAGACAGTCTTGTTCTGTTGCCCAGGCTGGAGTGCAGTAGTGAGATCTCAGCTCACTACAACCTCCACCTCCCAGGTTCAAGCGATTCTCCTGCCTCAGCCTCCTGAGTAGCTGGGATTACAGGCACCCACCACCATGCCTGGCTAATTTTTATATTTTTAGCGGACATGAGGTTTCACCATATTGGCCAGGCTTGTCTTGAACTCTGGGAGCAATGACTGACGCCTGTAATCCCACCACTTTGGGAGGCTGAGGCGGGCGGGTCAAATGTCACCTTCTCAAGGACGTCTCCCTTGGCCAACTTCACTAGCAAGTCAAGACACTCCCGCCCCCAACCTGTCACCACTCCTGATACCCCTTTGCACTGTCCAACTCTTTTTTTCCCAAAGCTCCTGGCATTCTAGTATATTACATGATTTATTTATGTATTATGTTTAGCTGTTGTTGTCCATCTCCTCCAATAGAATGTAAGCTCATGAGGCAGGAAGCCTTTCCACCGACGTATCCAAGTGCCCGGCACATAGCAGATGTTTAATAAACGTTTATTGAATAAATGAACCAGCATGTGCTCTAGAGTCAAACAAACTCACATTCACATCTTGTCTCTGCAATATGTGATTCTGTGACTGTGGCCCAGGCACTTCCTGCCTCTGATCTGCAGTTCAGCTTTCCCACCTGTGGACTGGAGATTGTGTTATCTACTGCCACTGGCCTGTTGTGAGGACCCACTGAGACAATGCACGTGATAAGCAGAAGCTTTTGTTGCCGTGATGAAGGCTGATGAATGCCCACCACACTCAGCATGACGCACGGCTGCAATTGCACCCACAGCACTCAGGCAGCATTCAGAGGGGCTCAGCTGGTGCCCGGGTATAAAGCATTCAAGGCTCTGCAGGGGCATCCGCAGAGTCTGTGAAATGCTGCCAGGAAGGAACAGGAATGTTTAGACATCGCGGGCTGCAATTCCAGTGCACGAGGCTAGATTCTGAGGCTAGCATTCAGAAGCACCGTTTCCACATGAATGGACTCTCACAGAGAGGAAATGATTTTCATCAGCTCAAAAAACACAAAGCCCATCTATCTTCCATTGTTTAAGGAAAGAATTCATCTTGGGAGTGGGGCGGTGGAGGTGGTGAAGAGAGTAAAGCCGGGACAGATTTAAATGATAAAGAGCAACTGAACAAGAGAGCACAGGGGCCCCAGACACCACTGGTCATCATAATTCCATGTGTGCCCTTCTCAGCAGTGGGAACATGGGGTAAGGGTAAAACTCGTAACAACGACAGCCTTTACAGATTACGAAACACTTCCATATCCATTGTCTCAATTTAAATTTCATGAAACCCACTCGGGTTTGACATTATTCTATGTATTAGGTGGGAAGACTGGGAATCACCGACGCTGAGTAAATGGCCTTCAACATGGTACAGAATCTTCCATTCGCTTGTTTACTATAAGCTTGTTTACTATACTATATATTTCTTTATTTCTTTCTTCTTCTTGGTTTTTTTTTTTTTGAGATGGAATCTCACTCTGTCACCCAGGCTGGAGTGCAGTGGCGCCATCTCGGCTCACTGCCACCTCCCGGGTTCAAGCGATTTCTCCCACCTCAGCCTCCCAGTAGCTGGGACTGCAGGCGCATGCCACCACGCCCAGCTAATTTTTGTATTTTTTAGTAGAGGTGAGGTTTCACCATGTTGGCCAGGCTGGTCTTCAACTCCTGACCTCAGGTAATCCACCCACCTCGGCCTCCCAAAGTGCTGGAATTATAGGTGTGAGCCACCATGCCCAGCCTCTGTATTTCTTTTTAAACTTTCTATTGACGAATAGCATCCATACAGAAAAGCACCCAAATATAAAATGGATTTTCACTAGGGGAACATACCCACATCGGAAAATAAAAGACCATTGTCAGCAACCCAGAAGCCCCCCCTCCTCCCCAGCCATGCTTCTTCCCAGACACAGCCCTCCTTCTCCCCAAAGGTCACCTGACCTCTGTCCCCATCGATTAGCTCTGTCTGTGCTTTAACATTCTGTAAACACAATCATTCCAGATGTATTCTTTCGCTCAACATCACGCTTGCCATGTGTGTTGTCATATGTGGTTGTGTATGTTGTCGTAGCTGGAGTTCATTCATTCATAGCTGTTTTCATAGCTGGATCATTCATTCATGTTCATAGAGCCATGTCCATTCATTCATAGCTGTTTTCATAGCTGGATAGTTCATTCATGTTCATACAGCCATGTCCATTCATTTATAGCTGTTTTCATAGCTGGATCATTCACTCATGTCCATACAGCCATGTTCATTCATCCATAGTTGTTTTCATAGCTGGATCATTCATTTGTGTTCATACAGCCATGTTCATTCATCCATAGTTGTTTTCATAGCTGGATCATTCATTCATGTTCATACAGACACGTTCATTCATTCCATGGCTATATATTCCATTGTCCAAATATAACAAAATTAATGTATCATTTGAGTAAGCTGGTTATATGCATCTAGCAGTGGACCTTCTGTGTCATTATGTGTGTGCATTTTGCTTAAATTTTGTGTTCCAAGTAGTTTGGAAAGCAGTGATACAGCGCTAATGAGTGGAGCAACACCAAGATTCTTCGTTTTGAGTTGAATTGGAAAAAATGACACCCACACACGTGGAATGGTTTTAGGGAGCAGAGAGTTTAACAGGCAAGAAAGAAGGGAGAAGAAAGAAGGAAAAAGCTCCCCTGTGCAGAGACAGAGGGAGGGGGCTCCAAAGCCGAGGGAGGAGACCCCATGTGCCGCGGATACTAGCCAGTTTTATGAGGAGGCTGGAGGAGGTGGTGTCTGATTTGCACAGGGCTCAGGGGATTGGTTTGAGCAGGCATGTCAGTCTCGTAGCCCACGAAAAAACTGGCCCTCCCACTCTAGCCTTTTAATATGCAAATGCGGGGCTCCATGATGTTCTACACACGTGGGGATATGTGGGGGTGGCCATGCTGCCAGGCATATGTGGTGGCAAGGAAGAAGATGGCGGAATCCCCATGTTTGGGTGGACCCGGTTTCTAATGTCTGGCATTTGCCTATTAAAGGTTGCTGGCCCGGGTCTAAGAGCCAGGGCTTTTCTGCTAGACCAGAAACGTCTCTCGGTCCAGCACAGTGGCTCACGCCTGTAATCCCAGCACTTTGGGAGGCCGAGGCGGGCGGATCATGAAGTCAGGAGATCGAGACCATCCTGGCTAACACGGTGAAACCTGGTCTCTACTAATAATACAAAAAATTAGCCAGGCGTGGTGGCGGGCGCCTGTAGTCCCAGCTACTCGGGAGGCTGAGGCAGGAGAATGGTGTGAACCTGGGAGGCAGAGCTTGCAGTGAGCTGAGATCGTGCCACTGCACTCCAGCCTAGGTGACAGAGCGAGACTCCATCTCAAAAAATAAATAAATAAATAAAT
>NW_026656521.1:0-5724 GCF_009828535.3 Hylobates moloch
GCGTGGTGGCGCATGCCTGTAGTCCCAGCTACTCAGGAGGCTGAGGCACGAGAATCACTTGAACCCTGAAGGTGGAGGTTGCAGTGAGCCAAGATTATGCCATTGAACTCCAGCCTGGGCAACAAGAGTAAAACTCTGTTTCAAAAAAAAAGAAAAAAAGATATTTGGAGGCAGAGAGACCCCAGAGGTGCAGGTGCACAGAGGAAAGGCCACAGAGGACACGGCCAGAAGGGACGCCCTGTCAGCCAGGAGGAGCGGCCTCAGAGCAAACAACCCAACCCACCCCTCGAACTTGGACTTGCAGCTCCCAGATCTGTGAGAAAATAAATGCCTTCCGTGTGGGCACCTGGCCCAGGGCATCTTCTGTGGAGGCCACAGCATGAAGGGGTCATTTTTGTAGAGAATCTCATTCTCTAATAACTTACATCTGCCTAGAAAATGTCAAGTCAAATTTAAAGTGTGGAGAAGGGCCTCTAAATTTCACATTTCATTTGCAAAGAAAGAATTGTAATTTGGGACATACACGCAGTCCGGGTGGTGTTCACCATGTCAGGAGAACAGAGACAGCAACAGGTTTTATAAAAAGGAGAAATGGGCTAGGCGCTGTGGCTCACACCAGCAATCCCAGCAATTTGGGAGGCCAAAGAGGTCGGATCACTTGAGGTCAGGAGTTTAAGACCAGCCTAAGCCTGGCCAGGTGGCTCACGCCTGCAATCCTAGCACTTTGGGTGCCTGAGACGGGTGGATCACCAGGTCAGGAGTTCAAGACCAGCCTGGCCAAAATCCTGAAACTCCATCTCTACTAAAAACACAAAAATTAGCCAGGTGTAGTGGCACGTGCATGTAATCCCTGCTACTCAGGAGGCCGAGACAGGACAATAGCTTGAATCTGGGCAGCAGAGGTTGCAGTGAGCCCAGATCGCACCGCTGCACTCCAGTCTGGGTGACAGAGCAAGACTTCGTCTCAAAAAAATAAAATAAAAATAAGAGTGGCATGGGCAACATGATGAAACCTATTTTTACTAAAAATACAAAAATTAGCCCGGCTTGGTGGTGCACGCCTGTAATCCCAGCTCCTCAGGAGGCTGAGACAGGAGAATGACTTGAACAAGGGAGGCAGAGGTTGCAGTGAGCCGAGACCGCGCCATTACACTCCAGCCTGGGTGACAGGGCGAGACTCCATTTCAAAAAAAAAAAAAAGGAGAAATGTTCTCTTGCCCTATGGGAAAGCCCATGGGCACTAGGAAGGGTTGGGAGCTGGGAGGTTCCATTGCTGAGTCGCTGCGTTTGGAGCAAGGAGTCCAACCATTTATCTCACAACCATTTATCTCAGAAGCTATGGATAAAGCTGGTTTCAGGGTACAACGCACAGTTTCAGGAGTCGGGCTTACAGAGAAGTCCATTTCAGAAGCAATGTTGTGTGGCCTGACTGCTTTTCCTCCCTTGCTCCTGGCCTCTGTTTTAGCTGGGTAGGACATGAATGACCCAATTCGTAGGATGAAATTTACAGAGGATGTTTCTCAAAACTTCTGGTATTCAACTTACATATATTCATATCCATTTAGGTTGAGTTTATTTATTGATTTATTTTCAGGCAGGGTCTCGATCTGTTGCTCAGACTGGAGTTCTGTGGTGTGATCTCAGTTCACTGCAGCCTCCACCTCCCCAGCTCAAGCAATCCTCCCACTTCATCCTCCCAAGTAGCTTAAACTACAGGTGCATGTCACCACATCTGGCTATTTTTTTTTCTGTATTTTTTTTGTAGAGATGGGGCTTTGTCATTTCGCCCAGGCTGGTCTCAAATTCCTGAGCTCAAGCAATTCTCTCACCTCTGCCTCCCAATGGCGTGAGTCACCGCGGCCAAGACTAGATTGAGTTTAATAAGATTTGGTTATGCAGCCAGGCAGGGTGGTTCACGCCTGTAATCCCAGCAGTTTGGGAGGCAGAGATGGGCAGATCACCTGAGGTCAGGAGTTCAAGACCAGCCTGTCCAACATGGTGAAACCCAGTCACTACTAAAAACACACACACACAAAAAAAATTAGCTGGGCGTGGTGGCAGGCATCTGTAATCCCAGCTACTCAGAGGCTGAGACAGGAGAATCACTTGAACCCGGTAGGCGGACTTTGCAGTGAGCTGAGATCCAACCATTGCACTCCAGTCTGGGCGACAGAGCAAAACTTCGTCTCAAAAAAAAAAAAAAAAAGATTTGGTTATGCTGGGGAGATGGGAAGAGTCAGGTTAGGGGCACCCAGGCTGGGGGAACAGGACTGGGGAGGTGGATGCAAGGCCTCTGCAAGAAGAGCCTGGGAGAGCCGGGAGGAGGCGGTGAGGCAGGGGAGCACTATGGAATGGCCCTGAGGCCGGGGATGCTCAGGATGACCAGGTAAAAGCACAGCTGATCCAGGGTGGAGGGGAGGCCCGCAGAGCATGAGCAGGAGGCTAGAGGAGACAGACCATGAGCCTCAGGGAGACCCCTCACTTGAGAATCTCCCATAGCTTTCTTTCCAGAAATCGAAAGTTGGTTTTTAGTCCCTTCCAAGGCTTGAATGGCTCATCATCATTGTACACAAAGTTTTCCCAACAATATTTAAAGTCTGAGAAAAAAACCAGGAGAAAGCAGTGAGGGCCCAGCAGGCCTCTCTCCCGGCCCTGGGCCCTCCCCTCCCAGGCCAGGTCACCTGGCTGCCAGTTGCAGTGGGCGCTGGCCCCATACCTGCAGGCTTCCCGGGGACACTGCCCTGTCCCACAGCATTGCAGACCCACCTGCCCCTCATGCTGTCCCTCCCGCACCCGCTCTCCTCAGCCCCCCACGTCTCACGTTTGTACTCCATGATCTCCACGGAGGCCCCTTCCTCACTCAGGCTGCGGAGCCCCTCCTGGTAATCTGTATTCCAGAAGTAGTAGAGGCGGGCGGTGAAGATGGTGAGATTCACGTTTGTGCCTGGCCAGGAACTCCGCCACCTCCCCTGCACACTCTGGGCAAGGGCTCCAAGATGTGTACCAGGTGACCTCGTAGTTTTTGTTAGGAGTCAGTATGTCCTCACAGAACCAAGAGAGGAAGCACATTTCTGCATGACAATGGGTCTCAGGATCCACCTGGGGAAGGAAAAGGAGGAGGGCAGGGGGAGCTCAGACCAGGAGCACTAGGAGTGCAGGGGTGGGCGATGGGAGCAGAGGGCGGGCCTGGAGCCCCAGGGCATTTCCTTATTTATTTATTTTTGAGACAGGGTCTCTCTCTGTTGCCCAGGCGGGGGTGCAGTGGTGCGATCTGGGCTGACTGCAGCCTTGACCTCCCAGGCTCAAGGAATCTTCCCACCTCAGCCTCCTGATTAGCTGGGACTGCAGGTGTGTGCTGCCACGCCTGGCTAATTTTTTTGCAATTTTTGTGGAGACAGTCTTGCCACGTTGCCCAGGCTGATCTGGAATTCTTGGGCTCAAGCGATCCTCCTGCCTCAGCCTACCAAACTTCTAGGAGTATGAGCATAAACCACATGCACGACCTTATTTTATTTCTTTACTTTTCATTTTTCTGGGTATATAGTAGGCCCCAGGGTGTTTTATTCATTGAGTTTCCCTTCTTCCATCCTTCTCCTATCTCTTTATTTTTTTTTGAGATGGAGTCTTGCTCTGTCATGCAGGCGGGAGTGCAATGGCACGATCTCGGCTCACCGCAACTTCTGCCTCTTGGGTTCAAGCGATTCTCCTGCCTCAGCCTCCCGAGTAGCTGGGATTACAGTCGCGCACCCCTACGCCTGGCTAATTTTTGTAGTTTTAGTAGAGATGAGGTTTCACCACGTTAGCTAGGCTGTTCTCAAACTCCTGACCTCATGATCCACTCGCCTTGGCCTCGCAAAGTGCTGGGATTACAGGCGTGAGCTACCGCGTACAGGCGTGAGGACTGTGCTCGGCCCCTTCCTTCTTTATTTTATTGAGTCTTTCTCTGTCTCATCATGCCCTCAAGTGTGATTTCTGGCATCCTGTTCCCCAGGCATCCATTAACCAGGCATCCTCAGCCCCTGCTGTGGCCTGGCCCTATGGGATCTGCCTTGTCCCCTGTCTGCCTTCTGCTGGGAAGGTCATTGAACCAGCATTATCCCATGGAGTTGAAGGTTGGCCAAAGGGGCTACTGAGCACTTGAAATGGGGCACTGATTAGAAACGTTGGCATGTGTAAAATACACAGCTCATTTCAAAATCTCATTGTGAGAATAGACAAACTTTAACTCTCTCATGAGGCATTTTATATTAAGTGTATGTTGAAATCGTATGTGAGATAATTGAGCTAATGCAGACATTAAAATTTCTTCCACCAGTTCTTGTCGCCTTTCCAGCGTGTGGGGACTGGAAATACTTGTGCTTCAGTCCTGAGTCCTGGGTGTTTCCGAGGCCAGCACCGCTGTAGGCCAGGCCTGCCCAGCACAGACGGCTCCCTCCTCAAACACACTCTGAAAAGTCTCCTGCCTGGGCGGAGGGGGCCGCAGGGGTGGGTGGGACACGACACGGTGGGTGGGAGGTCAGTGGCAGCTGTGGGGCAGCAGGGTTAGGAGTGAGGATTCACCATCCTGTGATGATGTGTCCTTGACATCGAGGAATCAGGGCAGTGGTGGGGGCGGCCCCACCAGCCCGCAGTGACTGGCCCAGGCACAGTGCTGGACACCACACCCCCCGCTTCCCACAGCTGCTGTTTCCCGAGGACTGCTGGACGCACGGCTCCATGACAAGATTTTGGGAAACAAAGTCAAGAGTGAGGGTGCTGGGCGCTAACAAGGCCTTTTGGGAAGAAGCAAACCCTTTCCACGATCCGATCCCAGGAGAGTCAGGGAGGAAGATCTGGGCCACGGACTTAAAAAATGTGGGAGGAGGTTGGGCGCGGTAGCTCATGCCTGTAATCCTAGCACTTTGGGAGGCCGAGGGGGGGCGGAACACTTGAGGTCAGGAGTTCGAAACCAGCCTGGCCACCATGGTGAAACCCCGTTTCTACTAAAAATAGAATAAAAATTAGCCGGGTGTGGTGGCGGGCACCTGTAATCCCAGCTACCCAGGAGGCTGAGGCAGGAGAATCGCTTGAACCCGGGAGGCAGAGGTTGCCTGAGGGAGACTCTGTCTCAAAAAAAATAAAAGAAAGAAATGTAAGAGGAAAGTACACACAGGAAAGCCCACGCCGGGCACGTCACTTATTGTTGTGTTTTCTGCGTTCCCAGCTGCTTAGCTCCTATTTAGGATGTAAATAGGACTTCAGTGCTACCTGGTTTAGGAAGACGCCACTCTTCCAGGAGACACGTGAGGGCCACTTTATAACTTTCATGGTGAAGCACAGCCAGGTTTCGTTCCGACCATAGGCTTTCGGTAGGTTTTTAAAGTGGAAGTAGAATATGTGTGGATATGTTGCCTCCATCGGGTTTCTGAAGGCACAAGGGAGAAACCCCAATGCAGAGATCGCCCCGGAGTCCTCGGGGCTGATGCCCACTGAACACCACTCCCTGGACAGCCCTGGGCTCTGGGCCTCCCCCATCCCTCCACCGCCCTGAGAATGTCTGCTGCTTTCCCAGGCAGGAAGACTGGGAAAGAGAAAGAGAAGGGGGTACTGGCAGGGGCAGCAGGGCCGGGGTGACCTCTCCCAGCTGTAAGCCCAGCTCTGGGGCTACCAATGGGACACCCTCAACCTCCCAGTTTTTCTGCCACACATCTCCCAACCCATTAGGAAAACGCAACAGACAATAAA
>NW_026656522.1:0-5723 GCF_009828535.3 Hylobates moloch
GCTCTGTTTGGTTAGTCTGTTGTTTGCCTCATCTGCCGTCTATGGCCCCAGGCAGCAGAGAATAATAAATGTGTTGTGAATGTTTCCTACAAATGTCCCCCGGGTAGCCCCTCAGCACTGGGAGAACGTCCAGTCAGGTGAGATCAAGGCCAGCCCTTGAGCCATACTCCCGTCCACAGTTGCAAATAAAGTCTGTTCTTGGAATCCTCAGGCCACCACAGTCTAGGCAGTGGGAGAGGGACAGGATGAGTTAAAATGCCACAAGGCCGTTTGTTCTGAGACTTAGCTGGTTTATCTTGCTCAAGTCTTCTGGTGGCTGCAAGCTTTTGATTAGTTCCAAAAAGGTTGATTGTGACTTTTTTGCCATTTTTAAAAATTGCTTTTGAAGTTTCTTGCTCTGCTATTTTCTGTCTTTCTTGGTGTCCTTCACTGAATCTTGAATTTATATAAAAATAAGTCTTCCCTCAGTTCCGCAGATGGGAGAAAATCCTGAAAAGAAACACGGTGAAAACGAAACTGTGGTGTTGCCTGTTTGCCAGACACGATTGTCTGCCCTGGGTTTTGGGTTCAGGCCTCCGAGTCTTCACGGATGAGGCATCTCATGCCACAGCCCCAATCAGAGACTCTTATTCCATTATCAGATAACTGGAACGGAAAAGGGGAACAGTTTCTGCTACTGGGATTTGACTGCATCTAACAGCAGAAGCCTCCGTGTCAAGCCCTCCCTTCTGTGGGCGGGGCGGGGACAAGGGGGAGGTTGGAAGACGCTGAGTGAGCCACCTGCTCCTTCTCCTTCCCCAGGTTGTCTTTCTACTCGGGACACTCTTCGGGATGTACTGCATGATGTTCTTGGCGGTGAGTCTGTTTCTCCGGGGCTTGCTTGTCAGGGGAACCGTGGCTAAGTCACTCCCTTCCCTGGACCTCAGTTTTTCCAGCTGTAAAATGGGTGGGTAGTGGTGGTGGTGGGGGCTGATTTTTTTCTAAAAACGGGAGGCCCTGGGCTGACCGGTGTTTGCCTCCGGCCTCAGTGCTGCCATTTGTGCAGTGGGAGGGGGAGCACCCGGCAGGTGCACAGGCTAACACGTCTGTGCAGTGGGAGGGGGAGCACCTGGCAGGCGCACAGGCTAACACGTCCTCTCCCCACTCCAGCTGTATGTGCAGGCACGGCTCTGTTGGAAGTGGGCGCGGCTGCTGCGACCCACAGTCCAGTTCTTCCTGGTGGCCTTTGCCCTCTATGTGGGCTACACCCGCGTGTCTGATTACAAACACCACTGGAGCGATGTCCTTGTTGGCCTCCTGCAGGGCGCACTGGTGGCTGGCCTGACTGTGAGCTTCTAACCCTAACTCCATCCCCTGTGTTGTCCAGAGACCACTCCCCAGCCAACCCCAGTGCTGCCCTAGGCACCCTTCCCCCAACCCCAGTCCATCCCTGGGATCCCTCCTTCCGCCCCTGGTCCTCCCCTGGGACCCCTTCCCCCCAACCCCAGTCCTTCCCTTTACCCCCTCCTTCCCCCTATTTCTCCCCTGGGACTCCTTCTCCAAACCACAGTCCATCCCTGGACCCCTCCCTTCCCCCCATTTCTCCCCTGGGACCCCTTCCCCCCAACCCCAGTCCTTCCCTGGACCGCCCTCCATCCCCCCGTTCCTCCCCTGCACCCCAGTGCACAGGACTCCTTTCCATGCACCCCAGTCCTTCTCTGGACCCCTGGCCCTGCTGTAGTTCTTCCCTGGGCCTGTCAGCTCCTCAGTGCTCCCCACTGGTCCTCCACTAAGAGCGCTCTCTTCCCACCCCAGGCACTTCTCCTCTCATTGCCCACCCAGGCCCCTCGCTCCCACCTGGGACCCTGTTCATCCCCCTCCTGCTCCCGCCCATGTCCCTGGTACCTGGCCGGCCCCTTGCCCGTTCTCACCTCCCTCCGCTCTACCAGGTCCGCTACATCTCAGACTTCTTCAAAGCCCGACCCCCGCAGCACTGTCCCAAGGAGGAGGAGCTGGAACGGAAGCCCAGCCTGTCACTGACGTTGACCCTGGGTGAGGCTGACCACAACCACTATGGATACCCGCACTCCTCCTCCTGAGGCTGGACCCGCCCAGGCAGGGAGCGGCTGTGAGTCCAGCTGAGGCCCACCCAGGTGCTCCCTCTGGCACTGGTTAGGCACTGAGGGCTCTGGACGGGCTCTAGGAACCCTGGGCTGATGGGAGCAGTGAGCTGGCTCCGCTGCCCCCTGCCCTGCACTGGACCAGGGGTCTGGAGATGCCTGGGTCGCCCTCAGCATTTGGAGGGGAACCTGTTCCCGCCGGTCCCCAAGTGTCCCCTCGTTTTATGGGGTTAAGGAAGGGACCGAGAGATCAGATAGTTGCTGTTTTGTAAAATGTATGTGTGGTTTTTAGTAAAATAGGGCGTCTGTTTGACAAGCGGGCTCAGTGCCTCTGTTCCTTATGGCCGCTCTCGGACTGTGTTTCTCACATCAGAGGGCTCCCCTGCTGGGCTCAGCGCAGCTCAGGTGTCAAGCAGACTCACCTGCTGTGATGGTAGAAGCCAGAAGCCAAGCCCACCCCTTGCGTTTCTCCCACACAGTGCTGGGGTCAAGGGTCAGGTGGATCGGCACGCACGAGGGTCATTTCACTGCTGAGAGGGGCCTAAACAAAAGGCTGCTGCAGGTTGAAGGACCAGCCTCCCTGGGGAGGCCTCTGCCCCAGGTTGCTAGTAGAGGCTTCTGAACAGAGGCCCTTGGGCTAAGAGCACGGTGTGAGTGAGCACTGGCTGGACGCCCCCAGGGCCTGAGTCCGGGTGGGGAGGGCAGCATCCCTGGGAGGTCTGCCGGGTAGAGCCTGTTGTCAGGCCTGAAGGATCACACACAGGGTTTTAGCCTGGAGCCGACGCTTCAGCCCCCTTCTGAAGGTTCGTCCAGTCCCTGTGTCCTTTAGGCCCAAAGCTGGTCCCTCTGGCCCGAACCCCTCCCCTCTGCTCGTGTCAACCCCTGTGCACCTGGGGGCCACACTTCTGAAACGGGTAATTCAGGGGCTGGTTTCCCTGAAGTGATTACAGAACACACAGAGCTTACTTTTTCAACGGAGAGTAAAGGGTAAATTTGTTTTTTACAGTGGGTAACTTAAGTATCTTATTCTCCGGCCCCTGTAGGGTGTTCCTGTCAGGCCTTAGCCTACGGGGAGGGTAGTGTAGCACTGGGTGGGGAGGGCAGGGGCCAAGATGCAGCCTGGGAGCCCCACCCTAGGGGCCAAGATGGAGGAGACCTGCCCTTGGCGGATGGGAAGGAAGGTGACCCAGACACTGCAGAGCTGTCGCTGAACGTCAGGGACTTGGCTCCATGCAGGTGTCAGACAGGTCACACTGAAGCTTCCCAGGGCCAAGGAGCTCAGGTATCCCAGGACGCAGACTACCAGGATGTATCTGGGCTCAGAATGTGAGCCTCTGGCAGTGGATGGGGGAGAGGCTCCCAGCCAGACCCAGCAGACAGAGTCACTTGGATCAGGAGCAAATGGGAAAGACGCAGAGGCCCTGACACCAGCCAACACCTCAGTCTCCTCCCAGGTGCAGTGGCCTTGAAAGCCAGGACCACAGTGAGGGTTGAGGGCAAGTCTGTGGACGCAGCTACAGTGCACACGACTCGTGTGGTTTGCTGGGGGGCAGGTGGCCGTGTTGGGATGGCCAGTGAAGAGTAAGGAGCAGAGGAAGCTCGGGGTGAGAGAGATGACGCAGCTGAGTCCAGCTGTTGGCCTTTACTGGGGGAGTTTCCGTGCTTCACAAAGACCCGGCACCACAGCTGTGAGAGCAGAGAAGGAAAGAGCTGTGCTGACCACAGCCATCCCCAGAGGGTCCTCCAAAGCCAGAAGGGCCCGGCTTTGGTTTGGGAGCCAGTGGCCTCTCGCTGTTTCTGTGCTGCCCAGCTGGACCACGCGTGCACTGGTCTGCCTCTGCTGAGAAAAGCCGAGACGCTGTGTGTTGGGCTCAGGAATTCTCACAGATTCCCAGCACCACGAGAGCAGACACGCTGGGAGTTAGGACACATTTCTCTACCCACACGGAGCAATGGGGAAGCTCTCGTGCATAATTTTAGGTTTACGCTGCCCACACCCTTATGGTTTTATGGAAAAAATAGTATTTTCTCTCATTGTACAAGGAGGGCATTTTTTCTGTTGTTTCTCGCAGGAAACTCAGATTCTTAGCCATGTAAATATCATTTCCCATGGCGCTGTACTCCTGGCCGGCATTTCTCCCACCTTCCGAGGCTAATTGGTTTTTTAAAAACTCCTGAGTATTTGATGAGAGGCAGAAATTTTTTTGAGCTTGTTAGCTACAATATGTTATTGTGGTTTTGTAGGAAATCATACGTACTTTTTTTTTTTTTTTGAGACAGAGTCTCGCTCTGTCGCCCAGGCTGGAGTGCAGTGGCGCAATCTCGGCTCACTGCAAGCTCCGCCTCCCGGGTTCATGCCATTCTCCTGCCTCAGCCTCCCGAGTAGCTGGGACGGCAGGCGCCCGCCACCACGCCCGGCTAATTTTTTGTATTTTTAGTAGAGATGGGGTTTCACCGTGTTTCCCAGGATGGTCTTGATCTCCTGACCTTGTGATCTGCCCGCCTCGGCCTCCCAAAGTGCTGGGATTACAGGCGTGAGCCACCGCGCCCGGCCATGTACTTTGTTTTTTAGACACGGGGTCTCATTCTGTTGCCCAGGCTGGAGTGCAGTGGTGTAGTTACTGCTCACTGCAGCCTCGACCTCCCAGGCTCAAGTGATTCTCCCGCCTGAGCCTCCTGAGTAGCTGCAACTACAGGCGCCACCACCACACCCACTTTCTTTTTTTTTTTTTTTTTTTGAGACGGAGTCTCGCTCTGTCGCCCAGGCTGGAGTGCAGTGGCGCAATCTTGGCTCACTGCAAGCTCCGCCTCCCGGGTTCACGCCATTCTCCTGCCTCAGCCTCTCCGAGTAGCTGGGACTACAGGCGCCCGCCACCACGCCCGGCTAATTTTTTTGTATTTTTAGTAGAGACGGGGTTTCACTGTGGTCTCGATCTCCTGACCTCGTGATCCGCCCGCCTCGGCCTCCCAAAGTGCTGGGATTACAAGCGTGAGCCACCGCGCCCGGCCTCACACCCACTTTCATGGTTACTTTTCTTATAGGTGCATATTGAAATATTTAGGAGTGAAATTTTGTGATGTCTGCAACTTAACGATATTTCACAACACAAAAACATGAAGCAAACATGGCAAAATATTAGTGGCTGTTAAGTCTATGTGCTGTGTATGTGGGTATCACTATGCTACTCTTTGAAAAAAATTTTTTTTTTTTTTTTGAGATGGAGTTTCGCTCTTGTTGCCCAGGCTGGAGTGCAATGGCGCAATCTCGCCTCACAGCAACCTCCGCCTCCCAGGTTCAAGCCATTGGCTCCTGCCTCAACCTCTGGAGTAGCTGGGATTACAGGCATGCGCCACCACACCCAGCTAATTTTCTATTTTTAGTAGAGACGGGGTTTCTCCTTGTTGGTCAGGCTGGTCTCGAACTCCGGACCTCAGGTGATCCGCCTGCCTCGGTCTCCCAAAGTGCTGGGATTACAGGCATGAGCCACTGCGCCCAGCCTGAAAAAGTTTATCTTAAGTCAAAAAAGGAAAACTCTGCCTGAGAAAATTGGCCTAAATTCAAAATGTCATTACCTTTACTTTTAGTGGGACAATATTTATTTGTTTATTTATTTTTGAGAAGGA
>NW_026656523.1:0-4215 GCF_009828535.3 Hylobates moloch
GGGCAGAAACAAATCACAATGGTGGAATGTCATCAGTTAAGGCTATTGTTACTGCTTTTGTGGATCTTCAGTTACTTCAGGCCATCTGGATGTATACGTGCAAGTCATAGGGGATGCAATGGCTTGGCTTGGGCTCAGTGGCCTGACAGTCCTGCCTTCTTATATTAATAAGAAAAATAAAACAAAATAGTGTTGAAGTGTTGGCACGGTGAAATTTTTCGGGGGGTGGTATGGAGAGAGAATGGGCGGTGTTTCTCAGGGCTGCTTCAAGCGGGATTAGGGGTGACGTGGGAACCTAGAGTGGGAGAGATTAAGCCGAAGGGAGGTCTTGTGGTAAGGGGTGATATTGTGGGGATGTTAGAAGAAACATTTGTTGTATAAAATGATTGGTGATGGATATGGTTTTGGATGAATTGAGAAACTAAATGGAATAAGAGAAGGAGAAAAACAGGTATAAAAGGTCTAAAAGGTCTAAGAATTGGGAGGACCTAGGACATCTGATTAGAGTGCCTAAGGAGATTCAGCATAGTCCTTCCAGCAAAGACTATTTACTTCAAGAGTTTAGAGTGGCAGTTTGGGGATAGCACCAGGAGATATCAGCTGTGATGGCTTGGAGAAACAGTGTAAACCGGCAGTGTAAACAAGAGCAATGCATGTATGAGTAGTTGAGAATGGTGAATAGGAGTATGAATAGACAGAAGATAGTAGGGATGACAAGTTTTTTGGGGGCACAGTCTAAGTTGGTCTGGTGTCTGGAATGAGACTGGGGCCTAATAAAAAGGAGTGTCTATACAGGAGCTTAAATAGGCTGTACCTTATAGCATTCTGAGGACAGGTCTGACTTCTGAGAAGGGAAAGTGGTAAAAGTATTGTCCAGTCCTTTTTACGCTGGTGGCTGACCTTGGTGAGGTGTGTTTTTAAAAGGCCTTTAGTCTGTTCTACTTTTCTTGAAGACGGAGGACCATAAGGGATATAAAGGTTTCACTGAATACTAAGAGCCTGAAAAACTGCTTGGCTGATTTGACTAATAAAGGCTGGTCTGTTATCAGACTGTATAGAGGTGGGAAGGCTAAACTGAGGAATTATGTCTGAGAGAAGGGAAGAAATGACTGCGGTGGCCTTCTCAGACCCTGTAGGAAAGGCCTGTACCTATCTAGAGAAAGTGTCTTAGACTAAGAGGTATTTTAGTCATCTGACTCGGGGCATGTTGAGTAAAGCTAATTTGCCAGTCCTGGGGGGGGGCAAATCTTCAAGCTTGATGTGTAGGGAAGGGAGGGGGCCTGAATAATCCCTGAGGAGTAGTAGAATAGCAGATGGAACACTGAGAAGTTATTTCCTTGAGGATAGATTTCCACGATGGAAAGGAAATGAGAGGTTTTAAGAGGCGGGCTAGTGGCTTGTACTATAGCATAGCCTGCCTTTGCTGGTGTGTGGCGATTAGGCCTGGTGGAACTGCCATCAATAAATCAAGCGTGATCAGGGCGAGGAACAGGAAAGAAGGAAATATGGGGAAATGGGGTGAACGTCAGGTGGATCAGAGAGATACCGTCATGGGGGTCAGGTGTGGTATCAGGAATAATGTGGGAGGCCGGATTGAAGTCCGGGCCAGGAACAATGGTAATTGTGGGACTTAACAAAGAGTGAGTACAGCTGAAGGAGCCGGGGAGCAGAAAGTATCTGCGTCAGGTATGAGGAAGAAAATAGATTTGGAAGTTATGAGAAATGTATAGAGTGAATTGAGCATAGTTTGTGATTTTTAGGGCCTCTAAAAGTATTAAAGCAGCGGCAGCCGCTGCACGCAGACATAAGGGCTAGGCTAAAACATTAAGGTCAAGTTGTTTGGACAGAAAGGCTACAGGGTGCGGTCCTGGCTCTTGTGTAAGAATTCTGACCTCACTAACCATGCCCTAGGAAGGAAAGGAGTTGTTGTTTTGTAAGGGATTGAGGTTTGGGAGATTAATCGAACATGATCATCAGGGAGAGCATGTGTGTTTTTATGAAGAATTATGCTGAGGTAGGTAATGGATGGGGAAGAAATTTGAGCTTTGGAGGGGGATACCCGATATCCTTTGGAGAATAAATGCTGAAGGAGCAGAAGTGTGTCTTGTCTGGTTTTAGGACAGGTAAAATGGGGGAATTGTAAGGAGAGTTTATAAGCTTTAAAAGGCCATGCTGTAGCAGGCGAGTGATAGCAGGCTTTAATCCTTTCAAAGCATGTTGTGGGATGGGATATTGGCATTGAGCGCGGTAAGGGTGATTAGGTTTTAATGAGATGGTAAGGGGTGCATGATCGGTCGCCAAGGAGGGAGTAGAGGTATCTTATACTTGTGGGTTAAGGTGGGGGAATACAAGAGGAGGACGCAAAGGAGGCTTTGGATTGGGAAGAAGGGCAGCAGTGAGGTGTAGCTATAATCCAGGAATAATCAGGGAAGCAGATAATTTAAAGTGTCTCGGCCTAATAAGGGAACAGGGCAGGTGGGGATAACTAAAAGGAGTGCTTAAAAGAGTATTGTCCAAGTTGGCACCAGAGTTGGGGAGTTTTAAGAGGTTTAGAAGCCTGGCCGTCAATACCCACAACAGTTATGGAGGCAAGGGAAACAGGCCCTTGAAAATAAGGTAATGTGGAGTGGGTAGCCTCCATATTGATTAAGAAGGGGACGGACTTACCCTCCACTGTGAGGGTTACCTGAAGCTCGGCATCCATGATGGTCTACGGGGCTTCCGAGGTGATCGGGCAGCGTCAGTCTTCAGCCACTAAGCCAAGAAGGAGTCAGTCAGAGAGCCTTGGGCCAGAGTTCCAGGGGCTCTGGGAGTGGCTTCCAGGTGAGTTGAACAGTCCGATTTCCAGTGGGGTCCCGCACAGATGGGACACGGCTTAGGAGGAATCCTGGGCTGCAGGCATTCCTTGGCCTGGTGGTCAGATTTCTGGCACTTGTAGCAAGCTCCTGGGGGAGGAGGTTGTGGAGGAACACCTGGCCACTGCGGTTCAGGCGTTTGGAAGTTCTTGTGTGCTGGAGATGTAGCTAGGGTTTGTCTCACAGTGGGGCAAGGAATTGCAACTTTTTTCTATTATTGTACACCTTGAAGGCGAGGTTAATTAAATCCTGTTGTGGGGTTTGAGGGCCGGAATTTAATTTTTGGAGTTTTATTTAATGTCGGGAGCAGATTGGGTAATAAAATGTATTTTGAGAATAAGACGGCCTTTTGACCTTTTAGGTTCTAGGGCTGTAAAGTGTCTCAGGGTTGCTGCCAAACAAGTCATGAACTGGGCTGGATTTTTATATTTGATGAAAAAGAGCTTAAACGCTATCTGATTTGGGATAAAGAAAAAGGTGTATTAACCTTGACTATGCCTTTGGCTCCAGCCACCTTTTTAAGAGTAAATTGCTGGGCAGGTGGGGGAGGGCTAGTCACGGAATGAAACTGTAAGCCGGACCAGGTGTGAGGAGGGGAGGCAATAAAAGTGGAAGAGTGGAGGCTGAGGAAGAATTGGGACCTAGCTCGGCCTGGCGAGGAGGGGAGAGGTCAGATGGATCTGTAGAAAAGGAAGATTAGAAAGACTCAGCGATGCTTGGGGTTGGGACTGAGGGGACAGGTGGGAGGGAAAGAAGGAAGATTTGGGACGAGTTGCACTGGGCATAGAGACTAGGAAGGGACTGATGTGTAAAAGAATCCCTGGACATCAGGCACCTCAGACCATTTGCCCATTTTACGACAAGAATTATTTAGATCTTGTAGGATGGAAAAATTCAAAGTGCCATTTTCCAGCTATTTGGAACTACTGTCGAGTTTGTATTGGGGTCAAGCGGCATTGCAGAAGAAAATAAGACGCTTAGATTTTAGGTCAGGTGAGAGTTGAAGAGGTTTTAAGTTCTTAAGAATACAGGCTAAGGGAGAAGAAGGCGGAATGGAGGGTGGAAGGTTGCCCATAGTGAAGGAGGCAAACCCAGAGGGAAGAGAGCGTAGAGACACAGAGGGAAGGGGTTCGGGGGTTCTTACCTTTGCAGAAAAGCGGGAAAGGGATCTGGGTGCGGAAATAAGGGATTGGGGCACAGAGATAAGTCGGGGTGCGAAAATAAGGGATTGGGGGTTCTTGCCCCCTAGAAAAGTGGGACTTGCCACTAAGGGTGAAGGAGAAGGGGTTGAGGGGTACTTGCCCCTGCCCCAGGAAAGCGGGACTTGCCGCTAAGGGTGAAGGAGAAGGGGTTGAGGGGT
>NW_026656523.1:4225-5723 GCF_009828535.3 Hylobates moloch
AATGAAACTGTAAGCCGGACCAGGTGTGAGGAGGGGAGGCAATAAAAGTGGAAGAGTGGAGGCTGAGGAAGAATTGGGACCTAGCTCGGCCTGGCGAGGAGGGGAGAGGTCAGATGGATCTGTAGAAAAGGAAGATTAGAAAGACTCAGCGATGCTTGGGGTTGGGACTGAGGGGACAGGTGGGAGGGAAAGAAGGAAGATTTGGGACGAGTTGCACTGGGCATAGAGACTAGGAAGGGACTGATGTGTAAAAGAATCCCTGGACATCAGGCACCTCAGACCATTTGCCCATTTTACGACAAGAATTATTTAGATCTTGTAGGATGGAAAAATTCAAAGTGCCATTTTCCAGCTATTTGGAACTACTGTCGAGTTTGTATTGGGGTCAAGCGGCATTGCAGAAGAAAATAAGACGCTTAGATTTTAGGTCAGGTGAGAGTTGAAGAGGTTTTAAGTTCTTAAGAATACAGGCTAAGGGAGAAGAAGGCGGAATGGAGGGTGGAAGGTTGCCCATAGTGAAGGAGGCAAACCCAGAGGGAAGAGAGCGTAGAGACACAGAGGGAAGGGGTTCGGGGGTTCTTACCTTTGCAGAAAAGCGGGAAAGGGATCTGGGTGCGGAAATAAGGGATTGGGGCACAGAGATAAGTCGGGGTGCGAAAATAAGGGATTGGGGGTTCTTGCCCCCTAGAAAAGTGGGACTTGCCACTAAGGGTGAAGGAGAAGGGGTTGAGGGGTACTTGCCCCTGCCCCAGGAAAGCGGGACTTGCCGCTAAGGGTGAAGGAGAAGGGGTTGAGGGGTACTTGCCCCTGCCCCAGGAAAGCAGAGAAGGGGTAGAGACATGGAGAGAAGGGGTTGGGGTACTTGCCCCTCCCCCAGAAAAGCAGGACTTGCTGCTAAGGGTGAAGGACCAAGGCAGGCATCCCTGCGTGGTCTGACACCTTTGAAACGTGGGTGAATAATCAGAGAGGTGTCCCTGCAATGATTAAACACCAAGGGAAGGCTGCCTTCCCAGTCCATGACCGGCGCCAGAGTTTTGGGTCCACGGATAAAACGTGTCTCCTTTGTCTCTACCAGAAAATGAAAGGAATTGAAATTAAGAGAAGGGAGAGATTGAAGTGTGGCGCCAAGATTGAAAGGAGAAAGAGGTTGAGGGATAGTGAGGGAAGTTGGAGAAGAGAGTAAAAAGAGGCAGCTTACCGGATTTGAAATTGGTGAGATGTTTCTTGGGCTGGTTGGTCTGAGGACCTGAGGTCGTAGGTGGATCTTTCTCACGGAGCAAAGAGCAGCAGGACAGGGGATTGATCTCCCAAGGGAAGTCCCCCGATCCGAGTCACAGCACCAAATTTCATTCGCGTCCGTGTGAAGAGACCACCAAACAGGCTTTGTGTGAGCAACATGGCTGTTTATTTCACCTGGGTGCAGGCGGGCTGAGTCTGAAAAGAGAGTCAGCGAAGGGAGATGGATTATCATTAGTTCTTATAGGTTTTGGGATAGGCG
>NW_026656524.1:0-5723 GCF_009828535.3 Hylobates moloch
CAAAAACAATATTTCCTAACTGCTCCATCAAAACAAGGTAAAACTCTCTGAGTTGAATGCATTAATCAAAAGTCAGTTTCTCAGAAATCTTCTTTCTAGTTTTTATCTGAAGATACTTCCCTTTTCACCATAGGCCTCAATATGCTCTGAAATATCCTTTCACAGATTCTACAAAAACAGTGCTTCCAAATTGTTCCATAAGAAGAAAGATTTAACTCTGTGAGATGAATGCACACATCACAAAGCAGTTTCTCACAAAGCCTCTTTATAGTTTTTCTCTGAAGATATTTACTTTTTCACCGTAGGCCTTAATGTGTTTCCTAATATCCCTTTGCAGATTCTGCAAAAACAGTGTTGCCAAACAGCTCCATCAAAAGAAAGTTTTATTTCTGTGAGATGAATGCACACATCACAAAGCACTTTTTCAGAACACTTCTTTCTACTCTTTAGCTGAAGATATTTCCTTATTCAAAATAGTCCTGAATGTACTCCCCAGTATCCCTTTGGAGATTCTACAAAAACAGTGCTTCCAAAGTGCTCAATCAAAAGAAACGTTTAACTCTGTGAGATAAATGCACACATCACAAATCAGTTTCTCAAAAAAAATTTCTTTCTGATTTTTCTCTAATGATGTTTCATTTTTCACCATAGGCCTCAATGCCCTCCAAAATATCCCATCACAGATTCTACAAAAACTTTGTTTCCAAACTGCTCAATCAAAACAAAGGTTTAACTGTGTGAAATGAATGCACACCTCACAGTGCAGTTTCTCTGAAAGCTTCTTTCATTTTTATATTTGAAGTTATTTCCTTTTCACCATAGGCCTCAATGTGCTTCAAAATATCCCATCACAGATTCTACAAAAAGAGTGTTTCCAAACTCTTCAATCAAAATAAAGGATTAACCCAGTGAAATTAAAGCACACATCAAAAAGCAGTTTCTCAGAAAGATAATTTCTATTTTTTATTTGAAGATTTTGCCTTTTTCACTATAGGAGTCCATGCACTCCCAAATATCCCTTCACAGGTTTTAAAAGAAGAGTGTTTCCAAACTGCTCAACCAGAAGAAAAATTTGAGTCTGTGTGATGTATGCACACATCACAGAGCAGTTTCTCAGAAAGTTTCTTTCTAGTTTTTATCTAAAGATATTTCCTTTTTGACGATAGAACTCAATGCACTTCCAAATATCCCTTCACGACTTCTCCAAAAAAAGTATTGCTAAACAGATCCACCAAAAGAAAGGTTTATCTCACTGAAATGAATGCACATGTCACATAGCAGTTTCTTAGAAAGCTTCTTTCTAGTTTTTCTCTGAACATGTTCTCTTTTTCACCATAGGCCTCAATGGGCTCCAATTTGTCCCTTTGCAGTTTCTACTAAAACAGGGTTCCCAATATGCCCACTCAAAAGAAAGGCTTAACTCTGTGAGATGAAGGCACACATCACAAATCAGGTTCTCTGAAAGCTTCTTTCTGGTTTTTCTCTTAAGATATTTCCTTTTTCACCATAGGCCTCATTGTGCTCTCAAATATCCCTTCACAGATTCTACAAAAACAGTGTTTCCAAACTGCTCAATCAACAGAAAAGTTTAACTCTGTGAGATGAATACATACGTTACACAGTAGTTTTTCAGAAAGCTTCTTTGTAGTTTTTATATCAAGATGTTTTCTCTTTCACAATAGGGCCCAATGCGCTCCAAAATATCCCTTCACAGATTCTAGAGAAACAGTGTTCCCTAACTACTCGATGAAAAGGAAGCTTTAACACCGTGAGATGAATGCACAATCACAAAGCAGTTTGTCAGAAAGCATTTTTCTAGTTTTTATATGAATATATTTAGTTTTTCATCATAACCCTCAATGGGCTCCCAAATATTCCCTTGCATTTCTTAAAATAGCAGTGTGCCCAAACTGGAAAATCAATAGAAAAGTTTATCTCTGTGAGGTGAATGCATCTATCTCAAAGGAGTTTCTCAGAAAGATTCTTTGTTGTTTTTATTGAAGATATTTCCTTTAACACCATGGGCCTCAATGCACTCCCAAATATCACTTCACAGGTTCTACAAAAACAGTGTTTCCAAACTGCTCCATCAAACAGTGGTTTAACTCTGTGAGATGATTGTACACATCACAAAGCAGTTTCTCAGAAAGCTTCTTTCCAGTATTTCTCTGAAGAGATTCTCCTTTTCAGCCTTGGTCTCAATACAATCCCAAATATCCTTTAACTGATTCAACAAAAACAGTGTTTCCAAACCGCTCCATCATAAGAAACGTTTAGCTCTGTGAGAAAAATGCATACATCACAAATCAATTTCTCAGAAATCTTCTTTCTGGTTTATCTCTTAAGAAATTTCTTCTTTCACTGTATGCCTCAATTAGCTCCCAAATATCCCTTTGCAGATTCTACAAAGAAATTGAACAATGAGAACTCATGGACACAGGAAGGGGAACATCACATTCCGGATACTGTTGTGGGGTGGGGGGTGGGGGGGGCGGGGACAGCATTAGGAGATATACCTAATGCTAAATGACGAGCTAATGGGTGCAGGAAATCAACATGGCACATGGATACATATGTAACAAACCTGCACATTGTGCACATGTACCCTAAAACCTAAAGTATAATAAAAAAAAAAGTTTCCACACCTATTAAAAAAAAAGAAATTATTGCCAAACAGATCTAACAAAAGAAAGGTTTATCTCAGTGAGATGAATGCACATATCCCAAGGTAGTTTCCTCAGAAAGCTTCTTTCCAGATTTTCTCTTAAGATATGACATTTTTCACCATTAGCCTTAATTCCCTTCCAAATATCGCTTCACAAATTCTACAAAAACAGTGTTTCCAAACTGCTCAATCAAAAGAAAAGTTTCACTCTATGAGATGTAAGCACACATCACAAAGCAGTTTATCAGAAAGTTTCTTTCTAGTTTTTCTCTGGAGATATTTCCTTTTTCACTATAGGCCTCTATGCGCTCCTTCATATCCCTTCACAGATGCTAAAAAAACACTGTTTCCAAATTGTGCCATCAAAATAATCTTTTATCTCCGTGAGATGAATGCATACATCACAAAGCAGTTTCTCAGAAATCTGATTTCCAATTTTTATGTGAAGATATATTACTTTTCACCATAAGCCTCAATGTGCTCCCAAATATCCATTCGCAGATCCTACAAAAACAGTGTTTTCAAGCTGTTTAACCAAAAGAAAGTTTGAGTCAGTCAGGTGAATGTACACATCACAAAGCTGTTTGTCAGAAAGCTTCTTACACGTTTTTCTTTAAAGATATTTCCTTCCTCACCATAGGCCTCAATGTGTTCCCAAATGTCCCTTCTCAGATGCTAGAAAAACACTGTTTCCATATGCCTACATGAAAAGAAAGGTTTAACTCTGTGAGATGAATGCACATATCACAAAGCAGTTTCTAAGAAAGCTTCTTTGAAGTTTTTACATGTCATATTTTCTTTTTCACCATAGGCTTCAATGCGCTCCCAAATATCCCTTCACAGTTTCTACGAAAACTGTCTTTCCAAACTGCTCCATCAAAAGGAAGTTTTAACTCAATGACATAAATGCACACGTCACAAAGCAATTTCTCAGAAGGATTATTTCTGTTTTTTCTCTTAGATATGTGGTTTTTCAATACTGGCCTCAATTCCCTAGCAAATATCCCTTCGCAGATTCTACAGAAACAGTTTTGAAAAACTGCTCAATTAAAAAAAACTTTTAACTCTGTGAGATGAATGCACACATCACAAAGCAGTTTATCAGAAAGTTTCTTTCTGGATTTCCTCTGAAGTTGTTCCCTTTTTCACCATAGGACTCTATGCACTCTAAAATATCCCATTGCAGATTCTATAGAAACAGGGATTCCAGTCTGCTCCATCAAAAGAAATGTTTAACTCTGTGAGATGAATGTGCACAACACAATGCAGTTTCTCAGAAAACTTCTTTCTAGTTTTTGTCTGAAGACATTTCCTTTTTCACCATAGGCCTCAGTGTGCTCCAAAATATCCCTTTGCAGATTCTATAAAAACAATGATTCCACACTGATTAGTAAAAAGAAAGTTTTAACTCTGTTAGATGAATTTACACATGACAATGCAGTTTCTCAGATAGCTTCCTTCTAGTTTCTATCCTGGGATATTCACTTTTTTGCCTTTGCCTCAATGATCTCCAAAATGTCCATGGAATTTGGTAGTAGAATGGACCAAAACAGTGTTTCCAAATAGCTGAATCCAGAGAGTGATATACCTCTCTGAGATGAAGGCACATATCACAAAGTAGTTTCTCAGAAATCTTGCTTCTAGTTATTCTCTGAAGATATTCCCATTTTCACCAAAGGCCTCAGTGTGTCCCCTAATGTCCTTTTGCAGATTCTACAAAAACAGAGTTTCCAAACTGCTTTGTCAAAAGAAAGGTTTACCTCGGTGAGATGAATGCACACATCATAAATCAGTTTCTCAGAAAGCTTCTTTCTGATTTTTCTCTGAAGTTATTTCCTTTTTCACCATAGGCCTCAATGTGCTCCCAAATATCCCTTTGCAGATTCTACAAAAACATTGTTTCTAAACTGCTCAATCAAAAGAAAGGTTTAACTCTGTGAGATGAATGCATACATCACAAATCAATTTCTCAGAAAGTTTCTTTCTTGGTTTTATCTGAATATATTTCCTTTTTCACCGCAGGCCTCAAAGTTCTCCCAAATGTTCCTTTGCAGATTTTACAAAAACAGTATTTTCAAACACCTCCATGAAAAGAAAGGTTTACCTCTTTGAGATTAATGCACAAATCACAAATCAGTTTCTCAGAAAAGTTCTTTCCAGTTTTTCTTTGAAGATGTTCCCTTTTTCACCATAGTCCTCAATGCACTCCCAAATATCCCTTTGCAGATTCTACAAAACAGTGTTTCCAAACTGCTGAATAAAAAGAAAGGATTATATCTGCAAGATGAATGCATACAACACAAAAAAGTTTCTCAGATAAGATTCTTTTAGTTTCTATGCTGAGATATTTGCTTTTTCTCCATTGGCTGCAATTAGATTCCAAATGTCCATTTGCAGAATGGACAAAAACAGTGTTTCCAAACTGCTGAATCCAAAGAAAGGTTTAACACTCTGAGATGAATGCACACATCAAAAAGGGGTTTCTCAGAAATCTTCTTTCTAGCTTTTATCTGAAGATGATTCCTTTTTCTCAATAGGCCTCAATGCGCTCCCAAATACCCCTTCACAGATTCAACAGAACAGTGCTTCCAAACTGCTGAATGAAAAGAAAGGTTTGACTCTGCATGATGAATGCTAACATCACAAACACTTTCTCAGATAGCTTCCTTCTAGTTTTTTTTTCTGGGATATTTGCTGTTTTGACACTGCCCTCAATGAGCTACAAAATGTCCACTTGCAGAATGGACAAAACCAGTGCTTCTGAACTGCTGAATCCAAAGAAAGTTTTCACTCTGTGAGATGAATGCACACATCACAAAGCAGTTTCTCATAAAGCTTATTTCTAGTTTTTCTCTGAAGTAATTTCATTTTACTTTCATTGAGACCATAGGCCTCAATGCACTCCCAATACCCCTTAGTAGATTCTACAAAAACAGTTTTTCCAAACAGCCAGTTGAAAAGAAAGGTTTAACTCTCTGAGATGAATGCACACATCCAAAATCAGTTTCTTGGATAGCTTCCTTCTAGTTTTCACCCTGGATATTCTTCTTTTTGCCAT